>NC_137505.1:8417500-8495000 GCF_041902795.1 Electrophorus electricus | reverse complement strand
GTCTCTGGAGCCATTGTGCTGATTTACACTTTACTGCATTCCATCACGTTTTACTGGCAAAGTCCTCTGTAGAGGAAACTTTGGTGTTTAGTGACCATACCTGGACTCATAAAAACACACCAGCAGCAGCATGAAAGCAAGTACAAGCAGGATCTGGTTATTCCCTCTGATTACTGAGGCCTTGGTCTGAGAGAGGCAGACATGTATCTACAGTGAGGACGATAACTCAGACACTGTACACTAACTCCATCACTCAAAGTACCTTTTGCACCATGAAACTTACCACAGGTGTCTAAAATCATAGCACACCTCTTAGTTTTCCTCGAGAAGATTCAGAGAATGTCTCCACTCTGCTTCCACCACGACTGCCATAAACAGAAACTGTGCTTCCAGCTGACTGAGCTGAACTGTGCCAGACCTCTCCCAGTCCACAGAGGATCCATGTCTGCCGAAGAAGAGGTGATGAGGGATGATGATGCCTGGTAAGAGAAGAAAATGAGAAATGAGAGATCATGAATCAGTGCTGATTTGTCAATTCTGACCAGTCCCAGAAGCGGTAACTCAGCCAGTGCATCGTAGAGTGGCTATCACTCTGTAAGACAATCAACTTATTTGTATTATAGCCTGACATGGATTTTAGATAAACATGAAAAAGGCAAATCTGAAAGTCAGAATTTTATTTCCAAGCTTGCGATTTTTATTGAGTCGATGACAAAATAATAAAAATGTAATGCTACTTGAATCACATGGATAAAATAGTCGTAACCCTGGTCTCTGACGTCATCCGCTCAGTCTCCAAACTGGGTTAGGGTTGATGAGACCCTGTCGACGGTCCAGCGTTTGCGTTTCATCGGCTTTTCCCATCTTCGAGTGTTAAACTCAACTTTTTAAACTACATAAAACGAAAGGCAGAAGAACGATGGGTATGTATGGCATGAGCTAATGTTTTATTTCATCAGAAGTGAGTTTGTTTAAAGCTTAATTTTTGTGTTGTCATTTATTTAATGGTATCATTTCTGAGCGCCTTAACTTTGCGATGAAGTTGTTTTGAAAAATATGCGGATATATTTTGGGAATTCCTGTCCTTGTGGATCTGAATGAACCCAGAATAACTACGATTAGGGACAGTTTTAGAAGAACTGCGATTATGGAGAGACTTAAAGGATTCTTTCGCAGTAGGATAAACTCTGAGTGCAGTGAGGTCATGGTTTGGTGAGGAAGTATCAGCAGGGTTGAGCCAAACATCCCTGGGCTTATCGCTCCAGACTACAGGAAAAAGACGATATGCTGACTATCATCGGCTGCAAACGAACAGAAAGATGAAAGTTCTCTTACGTAAACAGGCTGCTGTGGATTGACCTCATTTAAAGTAGATCTTTCACTTCTTGGCCAGCACTTAACTGTTCAGTGTTAGATTTTACTGACCTGGAAAACTCTCTATAATAAATTCGCGTGTATTTACCATCTGTGGTGCATGCGTTTGCCGCTGTGTTGTCACCGAGTGAGCGCTCTGCAAGCGGTGGTCAGAGCTGGGGATTACTCAACGTTTGGCGTGGAGTTAAATCTTTTAAATTGTAGTGGATCGAGTTGGAGATGTCCGTGTGCTATCGTTAAGTAGGTTTGAGGTGTGGTAGGGACGAAAGGGCATTAGCGTGCTTTGGGACCTCTGCTTTTCAACACTTTAGTGCTGGGGAGACGCCGGTGGTACTGACACTGAACACATGTCACAGACAGCCAACAGACTCACGCTTTAGGGCTTCGAGTGGACTGTGGACCAGATGTTTTTCTTTCTTTCTTTCTTTCTTTCTTTCTTTCTTTCTTTCTTTCTTTCTTTCTTTCTTTCTTTCTTTCTTTCTTTCTTGTAATCAGTTTCTCCTTCTCTCACACAGTTCAGATTTTAGTGGGCTATTTGTTTGTTTGATACCACAAGTATCTATATCCATGAGAACACTGTCCCCTTTACGGAGCTGTGGGGGACATTAACATCTTGATTTTATTTGCTGGTTTAAAGTAACCAGTGTTCTCTTGCCCTGTCAGCTAGGCTGTTACCCGAGGGGTTCTTCGGCTGCTTGAACTGAACCATGTGTCCTGCCCTGGCGGAGCCGGGTCTAATAGGGGGGATGGTGTTGGAAGAGCTGAATGGCTATGATACGGCAAACAGCGGAGAGCTTTTGCAGGCATTCACTGAGCACCTTGCGCTCCCACAGGCTGCCTTTGTGTGCCTTCATTCAGGCTCAGCCTCTTTGTGAGCGGCCAGCCGCTGCCGGTGGTGGAATCCAGTGAATCTCCACTCTGAACACAGCCTGAGAAAGGCAGCACCAGTGAATCGGGGCCCTCTGTCCCTCCACTGGGAGGATGTGGGCCAGGGGTAGAGCCTGCTTTGTGCTTTATGCAACTGCTAGATTGTAGTTGTTACAAAATCTCTTTCTGAGACATTTGAATGAATGATTTATTTGTGCCTGTTTTTTTTGGCGGGGCTATTATGCAATCTTTGATACATTTTGTTTGTCCTTTTCAATGCCAAGGGGTTGAAGCAGTTATGATGTTATAAAGCTATTGTGAGCTTATTAGAGAGAATAGCGAAACATCTGTGTATAAGCTACATGTTTGTCATTGGTGAAATTGTGTCAACGCATAGAAATGCACCTTTGCCTTTGGAATGTGTGGCTGTGTACCAAAGTACCAATGAGACGGGCCGCCTGTCATATGCTGCCATCTCAGACCTCTGATCTGGAACCCGCTGTCATATACTGCCATCAGTCCAGGCAGTGATGCATTTCTGTACAATATCTCAGATCTCTGATCTGGAACAAGATTGTGAAAACCAAGATTGGCCCACTGTAAATACTCTTTCTCTGAGGAGTTTAATAAATGTAGTCTCTAATAAACAAAAATGTGTGCAAACCGATGGGTGTTAGGACATATCAGGGAGAAGCTACTGGCCAGTCATAGGAACCCTGAAGAGGAAGGCTGGAGTCTACTGATGCCGTCATTTCTCTTGTGTGTCAGAGAGGACTTTACACCCAAGTGATGTTTCAAATAATTTTTCATTATTATGCTTTTATTGTGGGTACAGAATTGTGGGATTATAGGTGTAAGTATAGTGAGGATGCTCTGAAAAGCCTTTATTGCTGTTCAGCATCCCATGTGTCCAGTGATGATGATGTTTCTAGCTCTTGTGAAAAGACAGGAGGCGTTAGTGATAGATAGCTTGATTTAAGTTCATTTAAGAAGGGAATATAAAGTTTAGAGTTCAAGAAAAAGGTTAAAGAGTTAAAGAAAATATTTTTGAGGGAATGCAGTGCCAAGCTTGGTGTGTATGATTTGGTACGCCATATGTCATATTCACCTGTGACTTGGTGCACCATATCCTGTATTGACATACAACTTGGTACACCATATCCTGTGTTCACCTGCAACTTGGTATGCCATATCCTGTGTTCACCTGCAACTTGGTATGCCATATCCTGTGTTCACCTGCAACTTGGTATGCCATATCCTGTGTTCACCTGCAACTTGGTATGCCATATCCTGTGTTCACCTGCAACTTGGTATGCCATATCCTGTGTTCACCTGCAACTTGGTATGCCATATCCTGTGTTCACCTGCGACTTGGTACGCCATATCCTGTGTTCACCTGCGACTTGGTACGCCATATGCCATATTCTGTCCACTCAGCCCTTTTCCACCAACAGTTCACACTGAAACAGGGTTTATTAGTAAGCGTTTGGTGGATTTATTTTTGGTGGAAATGTACCAAACGCTTACTAATAAACCCTGTTTCAGTGTGAACTGTTGGTGGAAAAGGGTGAATATGACATATGGCGTACCAAATCATACACACCAAGCTTGGCACTGCATTCCCTCAAAAATATTTTCTTTAACTCTTTAACCTTTTTCTTGAACTCTAAACTTTATATTCCCTTCTTAAATGAACTTAAATAAATAGGTCTTGCAAGTTCGTCCCAGCTGCAACCAAAGAACAGTATATTTTTCAGTGTGAACTGTGATGACAGATTGGCTACATTATTTATTAGACTACATGTACTGTTATTATATATCCATGACTATATCATATTTAATACTGTAGTATTATATTAACATTGTTTACTTGTGCTGTATTATATTAAAGTATTAACACTTAATAATTAATATGTATTAACAATATTATGTATTTTTATAATTTCTTTAATATTTCGTTCGTTTCATTAAACGCTTCAGTTCGGACTCGCGTTGCACACAGAACACACAGGAAATAGGAAATAAAAGGTGGATACCTTTTATTTCCTGTGTGTTCTTCACCAGTTCTCTGAATAGCACCAAGGTTCTAAGAAACCTAAATAGAACCCATTCTAGAACCCGTTCAAGTTATGTTGGTTGAAAAGAGCTATGAGTGGCTTTGATTACCAAGCCCTGTCAGAGCCACAGAGACGTGCAGAATGTGAGTGCTGATGTTAGAGCACGTCACACTTACTAATAACCCAGTGTGTTTTTACTGTGTGCATTCTTTACCTAATCCACAACAGCCTGGTTAACAGCTTTTTTTGATGATGACTTTAGTTCATTCCTGACATGACTTGTGACATTAACAAGATTATCTTTATTTTGTGCCTGTCTTGAAGTATGTTAACTTTACTTTTGCTCAACCAGTGGAACCAAGTGAAGGTTAGCTCTACCTTGAGTGCCACTTACCATTGATCATGTTCTGAGTGAATTATGAGCTAAACGGAGACATTTCTCCTAGCTTTACTCTCTCTGCCTTTGTGCTGACTGTAGTTCAGGAAGAACTCACCCCACAACAGCATCTTGGAAAGTCTTACTCACTGTTGGCTCAGTGAGCTCAGCAGGTCTCATTGTTTATGAGTAAAATGAGACTATGAAAGCAATCATGTTTTATTTTGCAGGGTAGCATTAGAATTTGGTTCAAATGATGGTACTTGCTAGGTTGTGGTCTGATAGGTAGAGTTTTTTTCATGGTATTTTTGCTTCATGTAATGACTTACGTTTTATATGTCAAATGTATAAAAATGTTTTTATTATTTTTGTCCTTTTTTGATTATTCATGGCTTGTTTAACTGTTGCTTACAGACATTTTAGATACTTTACACAGAATAGATGTCAAACAGTAAGCTCGGTTTAAGACCCAAGTTATTTAGAGTCTCACAGTTAAAAAATTCAGGGAAGATAAAGACAACTTCCAAAGGCAACAGAAAAAAACTTTCCATTGTTGATAAATTTTCGGAATCAGGAGATTAAATTCTTTTGCTAAGCATTTTATTTGTCTTAGCACTGCCAAAGGCATAAGTAGAGCTCAGACACACTGTGTGTGATAGAATCAGCTTCAGTGTTTCCAGGGGCAGGATCTGCAGCACAGAGAGTTGGGGTCTATAGCACTGTACCCTGTGGGACAGAGTCTATAGCACTGTCCACTGTGGGACAGGGTCTATAGCACTGTACCCTGTGGGACAGAGTCTATAGCACTGTCCACTGTGGGACAGGGTCTATAGCACTGTACCCTGTGGGACAGGGTCTATAGCACTGTACCCTGTGTGACAGAGTCTATAGCACTGTCCACTGTAGACACAGGGTCTATAGCACTGTCCACTGTGGGACAGGGTCTATAGCACTGTCCACTGTGGGACAGGGTCTATAGCACTGTCCACTGTAGACACAGGGTCTATAGCACTGTCCACTGTAGACACAGGGTCTATAGCACTGTGCACTGTGGGACAGAGTCTATAGCACTGTCCACTGTGGGACAGGGTCTATAGCACTGTCCACTGTAGACACAGGGACTATAGCACTGTGCACTGTGGGACAGAGTCTATAGCACTGTCCACTGTAGACACAGGGTCTATAGCACTGTCCACTGTAGACACAGGGTCTATAGCACTGTACACTGTGGGACAGAGTCTATAGCACTGTACCCTGTGGACACAGGGTCTATAGCACTGTGCACTGTGGACACAGGGTCTATAGCACTGTCCACTGTAGACACAGGGACTATAGCACTGTGCACTGTGGGACAGAGTCTATAGCACTGTGCACTGTGGGACAGGGTCTATAGCACTGTCCACTGTGGGACAGGCTGTATAATACTGTCCACTGTAGACACAGGGTCTATAGCACTGTACACTGTGGGACAGAGTCTATAGCACTGTACCCTGTGGACACAGGGTCTATAGCACTGTGCACTGTGGGACAGAGTCTATAGCACTGTGCATTATGGGACAGAGTCCATACCACTGTACCCTGTGGACACAGGGTCTATAGCACTGTCCACTGTGGACACAGGGTCTATAGCACTGTCCACTGTGGGACAGGGTCTACAGCACTGTACACTGTAGACACAGGGTCTATAGCACTGTGGGACAGAGTCTATAGCACTGTCCACTGTGGGACAGAGTCTATAACACTGTACCCTGTGGGTCAGGGTCTATAACACTGTCCACTGTGGGACAGGGTCTATGTCACTGTACACTGTGGGACAGGGTCTATGTCACTGTCCACTGTCCACTGTGGGACAGGATCTATAGCACTGTCCACTGTGGGACAGAGTCTATAGCACTGTACCCTGTGGACACAGGGTTTATAGCACTGTACCCTGTGGACACAGGGTCTATAGCACTGTACCCTGTGGGACAGAGTCTATAGCACTGTACACTGTGGGACAGAATCTATAGCACTGTATACTGTGGACACAGGGTCTATATCACTGTCCACTGTGGACACAGAGTCTATAGCACTGTGCACTGTGGGACAGAGTCCATAGCACTGTACCCTGTGGACACAGGGTCTATAGCACTGTCCACTGTGGACACAGTGTCTATATCACTGTCCACTGTGGACACAGAGTCTATAGCACTGTACCCTGTGGGACAGGGTCTATAGCGCTGTCCACTGTGGACACAGGATCTTTGGCGCTGTACACTGTGGACACAGGGTCTGTGGTGCTGTACACTATAGGACAGGGTCTATAACACTGTACACTGTACCCTGTGGACACAGGGTCTATAGCACTGTCCACTGTGGACACAGTGTCTATATCACTGTCCACTGTGGACACAGAGTCTATAGCACTGTACCCTGTGGGACAGGGTCTATATCGCTGTCCACTGTGGACACAGAGTCTATAGCACTGTACCCTGTGGGACAGGGTCTATGTCACTGTACACTGTGGGACAGGGTCTATGTCACTGTACACTGTGGGACAGGGTCTATGTCACTGTACACTGTGGGACAGGGTCTATAACACTGTCCACTGTCCACTGTGGGACAGGGTCTATGACACTGTACCCTGTGGGACAGGGTCTATGTCACTGTACACTGTGGGACAGGGTCTATAACACTGTACACTGTGGGACAGGATCTATGTCACTGTCCACTGTCGGACAGGGTCTATGTCACTGTACACTGTACCCTGTGGGACAGGGTCTATGTCACTGTACACTGTTGTACAGGGTCTATAACACTGTACACTGTGGGACAGGGTCTATGTCACTGTACATTGTCCACTGTGGTACAGGGTCTATAACACTGTACCCTGTGGGACAGGATCTATGTCACTGTACACTGTCCACTGTGGGACAGGGTCTATGTCACTGTCCACTGTCCACTGTGGGACAGCGTCTATGTCACTGTACACTGTCCACTGTGGGACAGGGTCTTTGTCACTGTCCACTGTCCACTGTGGGACAGGGTCTGCTGCACTTTATTTTTCTCCCACTTGTCCACAGCATCCAGCATGTCTGCGCTGGTGTCCAGAGTGTCCAACCTCCATGACTCTGGAGATAAACTATACTCTTTGGTATATTCATTTTTTATCTATACTTACAGTGACAGTCTTTGTTAACTGTGGGATGAAATGAAAAGAAAGACATGCACTCTCTCCCCAGACTAAAGGCATAATGAAAAGAGCCCAGGAGGGGGCGGTGGGGGTGTGTGGCTGTCCCCTGGAAGTCACCCATCTTCTGTCACCATCCTGGAAATGGAGTGGAACTCTGGATCTGTGAAAATTTCAGCCATGTGCTCCTCATACATCAGTGCTAATTGTTTACTCTTTTTCCCGTGAAACTTGAAACTCTAATAATAAAACAGTAAAAACCATCACGGAGCTGGTAGCTGAAGCAGTTGGTCACTTTAGTGTAAAATAAACCCAGTTGCATGAGGCATCCAAGATTTGGTGCTTTTTCATGACTACAATGTAGCAAATAAATCGATTAAATTCGAGTCGATTCTATATCTTCAATGCTTTCAATACTGAATATAGCCTGAGGAACTGAATCAGTATTCTGGATATGTGAATCAAATGTGAATCAAACTATTATTATTATTATTATTATGACACATTTGCATAGCTTGTGGTGCTCATAAGTAAACTGTGCAGTCAGATAGCATGAGTTTATTGGCCAGCTGGCTCGAGTGGCGAGGCAGCATGGGCTGTATGAAGGCAGTGACCTAGCGAGGCAGGTAGCATGGCTACGTTAAAAACAAAAGAGTTCCTCTCACGTCCACGACTTGTGGGGAAAACAGGCCCTGTCGAGTGTTGGCATATTTTGCCTACATCACTGATGAAGACGACCAGCCAACAGATGATAAAGGTGTTATAAATCTTTCCACTGCAAAAAGGCAATGCCAGCAACAGGGCTAAGCATTTGACCGAGAAGTATCCTGACCTCTACAAAGATCTGAAAACAAGACATCTTAACAAAGATAACGTCTATAAAGTCTACGCCGGGGAGATGGACGATGGAAATTATCAGTGGAGGATGGAAATGTTTTTAAGCGTGTAACATTTCATATGGGCTAATTTTAAACAGTAAAATATTGGTGTTTAAAATGGGTGAACAGTTTAACCTCAAATTATGAATATTCTTCTTAATCTTTATTTTTCTTATTAAGAACTTCATTTCTATTCATTATTTATTGATGGTATAGGAACCAGGAGGGTTTGTTCATTGGCAGGAATCAGATTCTTAGTGACATGGGTGTATGATGGTGAGGATTAGCGTGTGTGGGGGAGTGTGTGGATTAGTTATGTTTTGTTCCAGACACAAATTTCCCAAAGGTTCTAGTGAAATAATTCTATTCACACACTGGTATAGGTATGCTTTATTGCTGTCATATTAAAACATACCAATCAGGCACAAGAACACACATATGCGCATATGTGTAAGGCTATACAGTAAATCTGGAAAAAGAGAAGAGCATTAAGCTTGATTTGCTTCGATATGTTTTTAGTTTGTTCTGTCTCTCGCAAAACATACTATTATAAGAACAGGTATTATAAGAAGAGGGAGGTTGGACAGTACAGAGCTGTGCACATTATGAGGACATTCACAGGACCTTTGGGCTCAGATTCAGATGCCTTTAGCCAGTGTTCCTGGGGGTTGTTTGAACCCTGTGGATAAAAGTGCTTGTTAAAGTGGCTTGAAAGCGAGTTTGAAGGCTCACGGTATCTTGGCATGGGACCCAGCGAGTGCACTGAGTCCCCACAGGCAGCTCTTTGTGCTGTGCTCATTCACTGGTGCTGCTACTGAGTGAAGACCAAAAGATCCTCACTGTAGCCATCACCTAGCTAATCACCTCCCACTCCTTATTTGCATATCAAACGGAGAATTGGAGTTGTATTGGACTGAGTTTTAAACTTTAAATACCCACAGAAAGTTGCAGGCTGATTTGAAAACACCCTTAAGTCTAATGGAGACTTTGTTCAGAGCAGCCCTGAGCTTTACATGGGCAGAACTAGCAGGATTTAAACATGTGACTACTTTGGGGAAATACTTCAGTGTACTTTAAATCTTCAGCTGAAGTTCATGAGTAATTCACTATGTTGAATAACCCCTTACAGTTCTTCAGCTGATTGTGATCCTCTTTTTTGAAGAGCCTGTGTTGTCCTCGTCTCATGTCTTCTGATTACTGAACAGTGCCTCATTATAACCCTCAAGCTGATCTTAAAGATGTTATGCAAAACTTCATATTGGTCCTATTGATGTCTGTGAAGCTGAATTTGAGGCTGTGGTCCCTCTGGTTCTATAGGGAAAGATTTCAACTCATGTGTGATGTTAATGTCTTAGCTAACATCTTCATCGTCTGGGCTCTTTGGCTGTAAATTCAGCTGTAATGTGCATAGAAGGCGTGCAGGCCATGAGAATGTCTCAGTTTGAGTTTTTTTCCGGATGAGACGACAGCTGCAGGAAATGCAATAGCATGCCTGTCCAAGCAGATCAGCCACTGTCTTAGTCATTTGGGGATTGTGAAGCTGAACCAAAGGTGAAACACTAGCCTGGGGACAGATGCTGTGTGTCATTTATAACATGGTAAGGTTGCTTTGCATTGGCCATCTGAACTACTGGGACTAATTAAATATTACTGGTAATATTATAACCAATCGTCTGTCCAGCTCTTGATCCTAACAGATGGTTCAGACAGCTGCAAAGATGAATTCCAGTACAGTATGCTCCAGATCTCACTTTTTCTGTTTCATCTAAAGAGGTCTAAATTTACACATCGGCATGTAGATCAGCACAGATGAATATCAGATTGACTTGATCTCATTTGACAGTTAAACACTTGAATCATTGAGGAACACTGACAATGCTGAAGCTAGCTGTTGGTCTAGAGCCAGCATGTTAGACACTTTGGGTGCTTTTATCAAGGATCTTGAGACACACACAAACACACACAAAGCTAGAGAGTTGAAGTGGGGGACACTTACAAATCTGAATTAAAAACGACATCATCTCTAGTTTCAAAGTGCCATTCTGAAAAGTAGTTTCACAACAGCTCTCCTGTATAGACCAGGAGTGGAGAACATGTTATTCTGTTGCCTATTCTAATAGCTGGTTAAACAAACTCTACTGCATTATAACATATCTGTGAGAACATCAGGGACAGATCTACATGTGCTGAGTTGGACTGTACGGAACTGGGTTGGACTGCATTGTACTGGGTTGGACAGCACTCTCCAGGTTGTGGTCCAGTTAGAGGATCTGAAAACCCACATGATGAATCATGGACTCCGTTTGCCTGGTCTGCACTACCACGTGCGTCAGAGTTTCCACCTGTAGGTTTGAGAGTAACACAGAATTCATGTGCTTTATTCAGCATTGGCTGGAGTTGGTGATTGACTGAGAGGTCATTTGAAGCATTGTGTTTCTTGTCATTTTGCTCATTACTGTAAAAGTAGAGTTCGTATACAATTCAACAAGGTGCAATCAACATTAAAGGATTTTAAATGTGTTAGCAATATGATATTAAAATAATCCTTCTTCTGCTTCCTTCTTATAACAGTGTCCTAATCCTAAATAATCCTAATCCTCAATTCCAATGCAGACAAGCACAGTCAGTTAAATTATAATCCATTATGGATAGCTGATAATATAAATAAGGAATTAGGGTTATTTTACACAGTTCATACTGGAGGCAGTGAGTGCTGCTGAGCTGCACTGAGCACCATGTTCCATTCTCTGGAATGTGCCAAAATTCTATAACTTTTACCAGATGTACAGAATGAACAGTAAAAGAGTTCAATCTGTCTGAGGGGAAAATGTTGTGGAGTGCAGAGTCACTATAGAAGGCATTGAGTTCAAGGAGACCTCATAAAGCCCAAAACCCTAGCTCTGACCCTAATGCCACTGTAGAGGGCCTGGAGTTATGGGGTTAAATTTGAGCCAGTGCATGTGGTCTCTTCTTCAAGATTCTCAGAAATTTCTCCTGTGGTGCTGTTGTTTCTGGACTGCAGGTCTCGTGTCCATGGTGTGGAGATCCTCACTAAGCAGGTGTCTGCTGCCTGTTTGTTATGGTGCTAGTGACTGACTGTTCTCATGCAGCAGAATGTCCAGCCTGTGGTGAGCTGACTCTTCAGATGGGAGACAAAGCTCATCTATGCACTATGCACGCACTGTGCTATTGTTACAACTTCAGGGCTCAGGGTCAAAGTTAGGGTCAAAGGTCAGAGGGGTCTGGTTTGAATTGCGCAGTTGATATGGTTGCATGACCTTCTGCAGAAGTCTTTAGATACAAGAAATCTGTCCAGCAGTCTGTAATAACCCAGTGTGTCTATTAACCCATTGTGCTTTACTCTAAATAGGCGCTACTAAAGATGTTGTTTTTGTTGTTATTAGTATTATTGTTGTTGTTAATTATTATTATTATTATTATTATTATTATTATTATTATTATGACACATTTGCATATCTTGTGGTGCTCATAAGTAAACTGTGCAGTCAGATAGCATGAGTTTATTGGCAGCATTGTTTTTTAGTTATTTTCCAGTGATGTTAGGGTTAGCATTAGGGTTAGTGTTAGGGATAGAGATAACTCTAGTCAGCACTGAATGACTGGCAGTGACTAGCAGTTTGGTCACTCTGTTTACTGCCAGAAGGTCAACTGGTCTAAACTGGTGTATACAGATTATTCGGTCATAGGCTGCATTATATAATATCAAATACAGTGTTAATGTTAGCCTCTACACAGGGCAGGATCATACCAAGCTCTCACTTAAGAAGTACGAATCTGGTCACTCTCTGTTCAGACGGTCACAGATGCACAGAGGATAAAAGATCTCAGTTCTTCAGTTTCACTCTTTTCAGTTCAGTGTTGTTTAATTTCCTTCTGAATAAGCTCAATAGTGCAGCTGTCTGTCTTCATGAATATTCAGAGTTTTGTGACAGCCATCTTCTTAGTTTCAAGGCTGCTGACATGTCTGGGTTCAGTCTGCTGAGACAAGGGGCCAATCGAGGACAGGCTTTAAGATCCTCCTTTAATATTCTGAGACAAGCTTGGTCAGACTGCATAAAGCTTTAATTATGGCTGTGCACATAATGACTATATCCATTATTTAAATAAAGAATTAAGAGGTAGAAATGCTTCATATATATGTTTTACATTTTAGTGATATAAGTCCATAATGTTTAGATTTTCATAGTTTAGTGCTGTCTGTTGTACTGGTAAACATTAGGTAATTGGTCTCAACATGAAATCTTTTCTGGATGGGTTTTATTACACAATATACCGTACCAGATACTACACTGCCCCTCTGCCGTTACACCATTGATCAATATCGTTGCATTGCTAATATGAAAATATGAAGAACTGAAAAACCTCAAAGTTCCAATTTTGACATGCTACCAATGCCAAGACTTCTCCAGGACAAATATTTTCCAGATGAGGAAAGACTAAAGAATAGAAAAACAGTGTAAATAACATGGAATAACAGGGTAAATAACAAGGAAATGAAAACCTCTAAATGTTTGTTTTGATAGAGTGTTATGCTTGAAAAGTTGCTGACTTTCTTTATCCACATGATCTATATCTTCTCCAGTGCATGAGATGTGACATATACAACAGTTTGTCTTGGACAAAGCAAAGAATCTTCCTAACAGTGAGCGATTCTGTAAATGACCAGAATGGCAGACAGATCTGGATGTGATACAACTGCTGAGTTCAAAGAGCAGCTGTTGTTTCCTGAAGCTGGGTTTGCACCCCAGGCTTGGTGCTGGGTTCACAGCTGTATCACTGTCCTGTTGTTTCCTTTATCAGTCTGTGGTACTGTTGCAGATTTTGGGTAATAGATAATATGTTGCATAAAGTTCACTAACATTAAAACATAAAGCGTTTGCATAATGTGTGCATTATTTTAGATAGTTAGCTTATGTGCTTTATGGTTAGTAGCAGTGTATCCCTGGGAGCTACTGCCAGTTGTCAGAATGCAAATGAGCACTGCAAAGCTCATTTTGCCTGAGAATGTTTGCCACAAACAACACCTTCTGCTTGGGGCATTTGGTCCTGGGTTGCCTTCACCTCCACATCTTTTCACCCCAGACCCTGTCCTGGGAGGCGCGAAGTCACATGAGATGTTAAACTCTGTTTGCCAGAGACCTCGGAAAACGGAGCTTTTTCCAATTCCCAAAACCAGCAGCACAAACATACAATCAGGGACAGGCTGATTTAGGGGTCCTGCTCTCCATTTCAGCACTGGGGGAATTCCAACAAAAACCTCAGGGTACGATGAGCAAAAATGGCCTAATGTGTAGATTACATAGTTACCAAAAGATGCTAAAATTCCCGGTGCGAGTCAGTGGAGTATGAAGAACGTGTCGCGATACAGAGCTACAGCTATATTTGTGCATTTTATATCGAGGCCAGGGTTGGGTTTGAACTAGTACTGGCGACTAATGGTATTTTTATTGTCATCGCGATATGAACATGCGCAATAAACACATTGCAAAAGACGCGATTACTAAGAAAGGTTCACATGCCTGGTGAACCTTTCTTCACGTAAAATTAGTTTCAGACGACACATCCACGTCATCTGGCCCATCGTATTAATCTCGTTTGCCACCCTCAGGACGTGGTGTAGACTGGAGGTTAGCTAACGCTGGCATGTCTGAGGGGGGACGCCTGCGGGTTATTATGTACTGCTCTTTAGTCCTTTTGTTTAATCGGTCTCTGAATGTGCCTTTCTTTTGTTCTCGTTGACGCACTTTTTGTTCGTTTTTTATTTTGGTCGTTTCATTAAACTCTTAGTTGGAGACTCGTCCACGACCTCATTTTCTTTCCTGTCCGTTCTATTGCGTTAATAATTTAAAAATAATTGAAAAATAATTTAAAGGGAGCAAGAGAAATTAAACTTCATCACACACCGCTTTCCACCCACGCACACACACTCACACCCACACACACTCACCCCGCCTACCCCCCCAAACACCCCCACGCACACACACACACACACACACACGCACACAAACACACACACACACACACACACCCTCCGACACACACACGTCACACGTCACTGCAGTCGCAGTAAATCAGGTGCTTTTGCTTCCAGGTTTAAAGCTTTAAAAAAAATTTTTTTTGGTTCTTTCTTGGGTTAGGGTTAGGGGTTATGCTAAGGTTAGGGTTTGGGCTAAGGTTAGGCATAGGGATAGGGCCAGGGGTTATGCCAAGATTAGGTATAGGGCTAGGGTTAGGGGTTATGGGTTATGCTAATGTTAGGGGTAGGGTTACGGGTTATGTTAAGGTTAGGATTACGGATTAGGGCTACAGTTAAGGGTTATGATAAGATTAGTTTTAGGGATTAGGGCTAGGGTTAGGGGTTATGCCAAGGTTAGGGGTAAGGTTAAGGGTTAGGCTAAGGTTAGGGTTAGAGAAATTCTTGCTAAATTTATCTAACTGTCCTGATGTAGCAGTGCACCAAATTTGCAAATAAGAAAGATTAAAATAATCTTAAAAACTGAGTAAAATAGTTGCTCTGTTCCTGGGGAAGTCTATGGAGCAGCTTTACATGTATGTCATAATGCTGCACATAGGATGGTGCTACATTCAACAAACCGAGGATTCTGTGCAAGATACTGACGTGACTGACGATGCACGATGAAACAGCATTTCTCATTCAAAGATGTGCACCATTTGGAGTTTTGGAGTTTACATGTACAGGTGATTTGGGCACTTTTGATTGTCTTTACACTTTCAGCATAGTGTCATCTAAAACACTGTTCACTGTGTTCAGTATGTTCACTGTGTTCAGTATTATGGCATAAATCTAAGGCAAAGTACAGAACAGTGGCTTGATAAATTAATTACTTATTATTAGTTTATCCAAGATTCCAGACCTTCATGCTTTTGTGATTATACAACATCTTAAATGTTCTTTTTAGAAGTGTAGATCAACTAGGCTATATAATTTACAACCCTTTAAAACACAGCCTGGCACTGGTGTGAAATGGGCTCTGACAGGCTCTGAGGTCGTTCTGACACAAACATCTTCTCATGGCTGCACTCTCTTCCTACACCTAATTCAACAATAAAGGATGTTCAGCATAATGACAAAACTCCCAGTTCACCTTTTCATCTCAGATACCATCAGTTGTGTTTAAGTAAATCTTGCCATGTGAAGTTCCTGTCAGGAATGGTGAGTTGTCCGAGATGCTGTTTAAGCCATGAATTTCTGTCTTACTGCTGAAACTGGGGTGTTGAATTAACTGGTCAAGTGTTGAATAAATTGGCTGTGCTGTCTCATGTTCCGGGACGTTGGTCTGCAAGTGAGTCGTGCTTTTTGTGTGTTTCTGTGCTAAGATTAAAAGCTTGCAGATTTGAAGTGATTCTGTGTTTCTGTCTCTCTCATTCCTTCTCATCTCTCTCTCTCCAGTTTGTTTTATTTTTTCTGGTGTACTCTAGATAATAAATCCATCAGCAAATGGTGGATTAGATTATGCTATTTCTGTTTAGCAGTAATGTAAGCAGCATAGACATATGGAGCCTTCAGAGGGCTCCCATCTCTCCTCGAACTGTGTTTGGCTGGGAAAACACACACACACACACACACACACGCACGCGCACACACACTCACACACACACACTCACACACACACGCACGCGCACACACACTCACACACACACTCACACACACACACACGCACGCGCACACACACTCACACACGCACACACACTCACACACACACACACACACACACACACACACACACACACGCACGCGCACACACACTCACACACACCGCTTCTGGGCAGTTGACATGCACACACATACATACCCCAACTGGGTAGTCCCTTATTGTCATTCATAGTGTGACTGTTTCTTCATACAAAGGAATCCAAAGGAGCATCTAAAAGAAACAG
The DNA here is from genome assembly GCF_041902795.1 of Electrophorus electricus. NCBI lineage: Eukaryota > Metazoa > Chordata > Actinopteri > Gymnotiformes > Gymnotidae > Electrophorus > Electrophorus electricus. The sequence continues at coordinate 8,478,359 of NC_137505.1, read as the reverse complement.
AAAAAGAACGAGAGAGAGAATCAGAGGGAAGACAGAGACACACTGAAAAAGACTTTTTCAGAAGAATTGCAAAGAAGTGTAGAGAGGGAGAAAAACAGAAAAGTGAAGAGAGCAAAAGAGAAAAATCAAAAGAAGGGAGGAGAGAAGTTGGGAGAAAGGAGGCATTTTTGGTGATGTGTGGGACGTTGCCATGGAAACTCCCATCAGTGGAAAGCCTTGAGTCAAGCCAGGAAGAACAAGGTACATTGAGAAAAGCTCAGACTCAGACTCCCACCAAAACACCACAACACACCGCCACAAAACTACAACACACTGATATACTGCCACAACACACTAATTCAACACCACAACACTGATAGTTACAGTGCCTGTCATACACCACAACATATTAATATAACAGTACAACACACTGATACAAATGTCTCTGCACACTGATACAACTGCACAACACACTTGATATTTACCAGAGTACTAACACACTAATACAACAACTTCACACACTTATGCAATACCACAATATACTGATACAGTGTTAGACTGCCACATGTTACAGACCACATGTTTTAGAAAAAAATTAGGAAAAGGATAATTGTGCAGAGAATGGTGCAAAAGGAGAATTGTGCAGAAAAATATTTTGAGGAGCACTTTGAAGGAAGAGAGAGTAGAGCAGTCATGAGGTGGCCGAGGGAGCAGTGACACTGGAAGACCTGACCGGAGATCTAAGGGAGCAGGAGGGCGACTAAATGTTAAAGGAACTGCAGTGATGGGTCTTTGTGAGTTACAGATGTAATATGGGGCTAGAATGTAAGTGATAAATTGAAAATGATGCCAAGGCTATAGGGTTAGGTTTAGATGTACGGTTTGTTTATGATTTGTGATTAAAGGTCATGTTTGGGTTACAGCTGGGGTTGGGATTAGAGGTAAGGTTTGGGTTACAGATGGATATATGGGGATATATGTGTATATATATGGGGTTTGGTATAAAGTTTGAAGAAGATGGTACTCATGCAACTGACTGTGTGTGTGTACGTGTGCATGTTTGTGAAAGAGAAGGTCCCATCTGGTTTCAGATACTGAAATTCTGGCTGTGGTGATAAGTGAGGTTGGATGGAATGGCCATAGCTATGTGTGTGCGTTGGTGTGTGTGTGTGTGTGTGTGTGTGTGTGTGTGTGTGTCTTTATGAATGGGTTTTTTAACCCTCATGTTTGGGATTGTAAAACACAGGATCATAAACTGGCAAGCAGGAAACTGGCTGAGTTTCCTGCCTGTGGGGCAATCTGCTGCTTGGTTTGAGCATCTTATAGAATCCTCCAGAAGCATGAGGTCCTGGGCCCACCCCTCTAATTCAGCACCATCTCCATAGAGACCCCAGCGTGTCCGGATCTCTGCTGGTCCACACTGGGTGCTTTGTGTGTCTGGTCCCTGCTGACTACTTTCCAGCTTGGCCAAGCGTATTTTAAAGACTGTGGGTTTGAATCATGGTGCATGACTCACGACACACACACACACACACACACACACACACACACACACACACACACACACACACACACACACACACACACACACACACACACACACACACACCCCGCCCTTCTCCCTGGGATGTTTATGTGGAATATCATTCTCTGCAGCATGTGCAAGTCATCAGGAGCAAAGAAAATGACAACCAAAGTGATTTACATTCAGTAAAGGTTCCTCTGGACTGAGTACAAGTAGATTTGTAGCACTGTAATACGCAGATGTGCAGATGTGACATTTTACTGCAAGAGTCATAAAATAAGCAAAACACCTTTTCAGTGTTGAAAGTATTGATGGGTCACCCCCAGCATTAGGAGAAACCGTCCATGGACGTGCATGTCTGTTGTGTAACTGCTGAAAGCTCACTGTGGGTTCTGTTTGACTCATGCGGTTAAGTGTTTAGTGAATCTCTGACTTGTGGTTCGTGCAGGCAATTGTGTACTCTTAGGATGGATAATTTTTGTGCCTGTAGATGTTGTTCAGTTAGGGCAGTATAGGTACAGAGCCAGTCTGGGCGCATGTGTATGATCTGCTGTGGTGTTGGAGACTGTTCATCTGTGGTGTTGGGGAGTGTTTGTGTGGGTGTGCCTTGTATTTTATGACATACTGGTGAAACGTTCACCTTGTTTTCCTCAGGACTCTTTCACAAACACAAACAAGGACAAGGTGGTGCGACTAACACTATAATATTTTTAAATACACAAACTAACGTTGAAATGTAGGATAAACCCCCCCCCCCCAACATGTGTATACAACACCACACCCTAGTAATATTATACATATATACCCAACACAATATCACACATCAGGTCATCCAGCACAACCACTTTGACATCGGTAAAAGTGTTCATAACAGGGAGGCAGTGAGCACGGTAAAACAAGCTGGTGACTCGGCAGTCTCTTTACCACTTCACAGCTCACCCCGAATGTCCCCTTTGGTAGATAGGAAAGCAAAGTTTGTAAATTCCTCAGCAAAACTCCATCTGCAGTCAATAATACCCTGGGGTTAGAGGGAAAAAAATATCCTACTCCTTCAGGTGTATTTCCAAATCTTGTGGTTCCTGTACAGATCAGGGGGATTGCTTGTGATGCCCTGCTGGATACTGGAAGCACCTTCACCCTCATACAAGAGAGTCTATGGAAACGCCAGAATGGTCTCTAATGCTGTAACCACCAGCCTTTTGTGATGGCTGATGGACAGGAGAGCCAAGCCATCAGGAAGGCTCTATTGTTTCTCAGTCTTCATGACACATCTTATAAAATGGAGATATATGTCCTCGGGGACAACAACCTGCATATGCCTCTACTGCTGGGACTAGATTTTCTAGTGGTTAGCAAGCTCACCCTCCAACCTTATCACAAGAAGTATATAACATCCAACGGTAAAGTACATCAGTTTAAGAAAACATGTTCACTAAGGGGGATGGCATCAGCTATTATACAGCAGTTATGGTGGCGGAGCAACCCTCAGCATGCCATCAGAACATTGTCTCTCAACCTCAGACTGTTAGACCCCTGCTGCAGAAGTGGTCTATTGTATGGACAGAGAGTTTAGGTTCTGCTAAGATTGTGCAACACCTAATCTACACTACTGATGAGGTGCCAGTCAGGTGATGAGTATACCAGATCTCCTCCCATAAGCAGGAAGTGATCAAGAACCATGTTCAAAAGATGTTGGCAGAGGAAATACTAGAACCATCCTCCTTTTCTTGGGTGGCTCCTGTGGTCTTGGTGCCTAAACCAGATGGGTCCTTCCGTTTTTGTGTAGATTACCATGGTCTGAATGCCAAAGCATGCCTGGATGCCTACCCAATGCCTCTGGTACATGAGAGTTTGGAATCACTGGAAGGGGCAGCATACTTCAGTACTTTGGATCTCTTGAGTGGCTAGATCTCCGGAAGGATCTCCGGAAGGGACGAGCCCTGAACTAATATACCACGCCCCCTCCTTACGGGGTATGCACTAAATCTAAAACACGAGTGAAAAAAACAAAAAGGAAAAAGGTTGATAGATATGTACACATTATTTATCATATGTGATCATTACACTGGAACTATCCTACTGTAGGCCTACATAATAGTGTGTGCATGTGTAGGAGAAAACACATTTAAGAATCTTTGGGTAGAGAAAAAGGGATTTTCTTCCTCTCTCCACATTTTTCCCTGTTTATCATTGTGCTGTTTTTGTTCTTTACTCTGTGAATCACATTTGTAAACATTCACATATCTGAAGGCCTTGTGCTGGTGACGCATAATGCCTGAACGTAGGCCTGATACTGCCACAGACCACATGGTTACTGCCCAAAATCATCAGAGCCTTTCGACAAGACTTTAACTGTAAAAAACGGACCTCTGCTAGTCTGAGTATGTTGAGATCCCATCCACAGGAGACGGTGTGTCAGCTGGGAAACATGAGACACTTGATCAAGTCCCAGTGAAGAGTGCACTCTGATCAGTGAAAAGAGAAGGAATAAACCATAGCGGCGGCTCAAAGTTCACAGAGGAAACCAGAGAGAAGTGGACCTGCAGGGCCAAGGAGGTACATGACGGAACAAAAGACATGATTGTTGGAGGTAGCAGAACAAGAGTTCAGGCACAAGCTGTGTGTGTGTGTGTGTGTGTGAGAGAGAGAGAGAGAGAGAGAGAGAGAGAGAGAGGGGGGGGGGGGAGGGGGGAGGGAAAGGGATTGTATAGCAGTATTAACTATTCTTAGTTCCAGTTTGGAGTTTACCAGTGTTACTGCAGTGGACCTACAAGCACCATCCTGAAGTGGCTCCTGAACGACAGCTGAGAAGGAAAATCAGATGATTTAAGAGCTGTTGACGAGCAGTAGAGAGCCGGCGTGGGAAAGGGGGCTTTGTTCATACAGAGTGTAGCACAACACTACACAGGGTGGGGAAAAAATAAATGTGTGCTGAAGCGTGTAGGGATAAAATCACACACCAGTGTTGCAGTCAGCAGAACTACCAGGCTGTGTGCAGAGCCACGTCTCAGGGACCAGCTCATGAGGAGGATGATGAGGTTAATCAAAAACATGACATCATAATATTTACATAACCTACAAAAATTCCTATACTCTGTTAAAAGAAATATTCAGATGAATCCTTTCAGTCTTAAAACACCATTTTTTATTTGCAGCAAAATGCAAGAAAGCAAGAAAATCTAATGAAAGCAGGACATACCCAGGGGACATACCTGGTTGAATCTGTGACAGTAAAACAAAGTGACAGAATGTCATTCTGATGGATTATTTGTATAATTCATTGTTGATAATTTTTCTGCCTTTTGACAAATAACTCATGACTTGAGTCCACGGTACTCAATCAGTGTTACGAATCCAGAAATCGTTACTTTAACAATATAGAGAGACAGAGACAAATTTCCCCAGAGATCATAACATATGACTCAACACTAATAGAATCTCTATACACTGCAGTGCTGTCCTCAAAGATGAAATCTTATAGATTGACTGTTCATTTTCCTGGCAGAGCAGAAAAATGTTTTATAGTTTGTGTGTGTGCATATATTTGTGCGTGTTTGTGCGACTGTGTGTGTGTGTGCACATGCACGTGTACATGCATATGTGCGTGTGTGTGTGTGTGTGTGCACATGCATGTGTGCGTGTGTGTGTGTGTGTGTGTGACCTGAACCTTAATTCTCTCCAAAGACAAAGGCTGTGATAACAGTTAGAGGACTGGGCTGAGGGAGGGTTAGGGGTTAGGGGTTAGGGGTTAGTGTTTGCAGCTGCACCTCAGCTAACATTCATGATGCAGGGGGCTTTGAATTTTATCAGCGTGCTGTTGTGTGCCGGCTTTACACTATGATGGTTACGGTGATGACTGAGTGGTAATAATACTGTGGTATATAGTGTACTGTGATGACCGTGGTTACGATATTGAAGTGTATGCTATACTATGATAACCGAGTGGTTACACACAGATTGTACCATACTTGTGTTATGACTGTTGACCCAAAATGTTAGTTTTGTTTGTTTGTTTTTTTACACTGGAGTCCATTCTCAGGCTTCTACAGTTCATTTTTGGGTTTAATTTGAAATACAAAGACCTTCAAATATTCTCTTTTGTATTTAAATACTTTGCCAACATGTGTCTTGTTGGTTTTCACTGAGCCGTGACCTAGAGGCGCAGCCTCCTTCCAGCTGTGGTATTGTTTAGGGTGTTTGCGTGACACTTAGTGAACGTTTCCATCCACAGTGACGCGAATGTTGCTGGGTGTGTGGTGAACAGAGCAGGACATTAGTGTGAATAAGCAGACTGATTAAAGGCCCGTGTGAGACTCTCCCATTCCCAACCTCCTACACAGCACTCCAGCCTGTGTGACACAGGCTCAACACCGGCTGTTGTGATGCTGCTACACTTCTAATTAATTAAAAACTGATTAGCCAGCAGAGGGTTACAGCTAGAGGCCAAACGACCTTGCCATGTCATGAGGGTGTTTAAGTACTACAGAATAAAGGCATTATTTTGTGTGTGTTTTTCCTGCAGGTTGCCTGGACTGCTGTATCAGGTGTCTGGGAGGAGTTCCCTATGCGTCTCTGGTGGCCACCATCCTGTGTTTCTGTGGAGTGGCTCTGTTCTGTGGCTGTGGGCACGTGGCACTGTCTGGCACCCTCACCATACTGGACACTCACTTTTCAAAGAATGCCAATGACCATGTGATGCTTACGGATATGTAAGTGGCCTGGGAGTGAGTGTGTCTGCACAGTTCTGAGCTGCTCGTATAAAGCACACTTATACACCTGCTTCACTGGCGGCTGGAGAGCTGTGTGTGTGCATTTCTCTTTGCCTTTAAACATCACTGATCAGCACACACCTCCTCATTGCTCACACCATCTACTAGCAATCCATCTGTATCATTCCTGAAGCCTTGGGGCCATTTATCCTTTTGCTACAGAAATAGATTGTCAAACAGTAATTACCTGTTTACTGTATCAGTTTAGATGTAAGCCTTGGATTTCAGTTTGTCTTTGCTTTGGTTTGTTTTGAAGGTCAGGCAGCTTACATCTGCTTGTAATTCATCATTGTAAAATATTTACAGTTTCAGGGTTTCAGTCAAAAGGACAAAGACCTGCTCAGAGCAAGAGTGTAACCCAGCATTGTTCAGTACCACATACAAGTCTCATACACCACGCACCATACACCAAGCACCATATGCCATGCACCAGGCATCATACATCATACACCATATACCATGCACTTCCTTTCAGGTCTCGCTCTCGCTCTCTCTCTCTCTCGCTCTCTCTCTCTCTCTCTCTCTCTCGCTCCAGCATCCAGTTGATGCAGTATGCAATCTATGGCATTGCTTCCTTCTTCTTCCTGTATGGCATCATTCTTCTGGCTGAGGGCTTCTACACCACCAGTGCAGTCAAAGAACTACGCAGCGAGTTCAAGACCACCATCTGCGGTCGCTGTATCAGCGCCATGGTACAGACGTGCCCCCACTCCTACAAAACCTACCGGTTTACCAGCATAGCATTTAATATCCTAACACTTTTAATATCGTGACACTTGTGAGTCTTGGAATAACCTACTCTGTAGTGGTGGAGTTTTTCTGAGTCTTGGAATACCCCACTGTCACGGTATGGCCCCCCCACCCCCAAACATCTGTGTGTGTGTGTGTGTGTGTGTGTGTGTGTGTGTTTGTCTGTATTGCCATGCCCTCTTATGTTGCACACCTGATCCTTGTTGTGTGTCATTGTTGCGTGTGTATAAAAGTTTCTTGTCTTATTGTGGATGTTGTCGGTGTTTGAAAATATAGCCTATGTGCTATGTATTGTTGTTAGGTGTGTCAATAAATGTCTGTTTCAACGTGTCTCATCCCCGCATCCTGCTTAAGCTTCTGAACATCACACCTACTCTGTAGTGGTGGGGTTTCAGGGCTTCAGACTGAAGTGACTGGGAGGATGATGGTGGTAAAAAAAAATAAAATAAAAATAACTAACAATAATTAGACATATTGGTGACTAATTAGCTATATAATGTTAAGTAAGTGTTAAATGTTATACTAGTGTTAAATAGGCCTTCCTCCTACTGTGTAAGCTGTCCTCTCTGCTATTTGGTTTCCTTGTCATCTTTCATAGTTTGTGTTTCTGACGTACGTGCTGGGCGTGGCCTGGCTGGGTGTGTTCGGGTTCTCGGCTGTGCCGGTCTTTCTCTTCTACAACATGTGGTCGACCTGTGCCTCCATACATGTCGGTGACATGCCTGCCAACCCGCACACCAATGATTCCATATGTGTGGACATGCGCCAGTACGGTAAGGTTTCAAATGACCCAATACCATAACCCTAGTACGCCTCATTAATATTCACCAACCCTAATCCTAACCCTAGTACCCTAACTCTAGTACTCCTAATCAATATTCACTGTAACAAAGCAGGATAACTAAGACATTAAGTTGACTGATTAGCAATTTAGAAGGGGGCAGATAGCTGAAACTCCTGAACGACTTGGACCATGATCCTTCATTATAGATTCCATTTCAAGTGTCTAAATATCAGGGTGACATGTATGGCTGTAATTATGTGCTTCACTGTTGAGCTGAAACACGTATTGTGGATGTTTGTGTGCGTCTAACAGGAATCATCCCATGGAACGCATCCCCCGGGACTGCATGCGGCTCCACACTGCTGGACATCTGTAACACCAGTGAGGTACGACACAGGTTCTCGCATTTATAACGCATGAGTCAGGACTGTGTTTGCATGTCATCATCATGTTAAATAAAAACAAAGACAAACAGAAACTCAGAACTAATTCAGTGTAAATCTCTGCAGTAATAACAGACTCCATTTGACCAAAGTGAGGAGAGGATGTTGAACACTGTCCCTCCTCTAAGTAACTTAATATGAACATAAGGAGCTTCTACTGTTCATGTTAACATTAATGTTAATGTTAGCGCTCTGTTATACCTTAAGGAGGAAATATTCATGTGGAAGATGGTCTAAGCTCAGTAGCCTCCTCTCTGTGTTGCAGTTCTACCTGTCCTACCACCTGTACATCGTAGCGTGTGCTGGAGCTGGAGCCACCGTCATTGCTCTGGTAAGTGTGAGGAGCTTTACACGTGCTCACCTGTGGGGTGTGTGTCTCTTTGCCTTTAAACATCATTGATCAGCACACTTCTCATCACTCACACCATCTACTACCAATCCATCTGCATCAGTCCTGAAGCCCTGGGGCCAGTCTGGCAAGCTCGGTCCTACACTGGGGGTGGGGAAAGTTGGGTTGTCCCCGGTGTGGGACGGAACAGCTGGGCAGTGCACAAAAATAGAACAGAGAGCTGCAGTATCTCGCTCAGACACAGACACACACGCCAGCGGCAGGTTGGACCAGCTCTCATCATGTACTTGTTTATCTTAGAACTGTTTCTGTCAGTCAGAGGAGGAAAGTAATAAGTAGATAATTAGTTACTAGGTAAAGCAGTGACAGAGCACAGCTGCTGCTAGGTAACCCAGAGCACCACTGCTGCTAGGTAACCCAGAGCACCACTGTTGCTAGGTAACCCAGAGCACCACTGTTGCTAGGTGACCCAGCACGAGTCGTTTCCTCACCCCTTTCCCCTTCTGTTCTTCCCCAGCTGATCTACATGATGGCCACCACTTATAACTTTGCCCTTCTGACGGTTAAGAGCAGAGAAGACTGTTGCACTAAGTTTTAACTCATCTCAGCATGGCGCAGTTACACACGCAGATGCAGTATGCACTAAGAGAACTACAATGAAATCAGAAAAAATTCCTTTTAATCATGCCACAGTCTGTAAATAGTGAGCTGCATACATATGTAATGTTTTAGACATGGCTGACCAGATGGAGCCTGTAACCAGGGAGACGGGGTGGGGTTAGGGGCAAGGCTCGAACTTAATGCCAGTCTTCATTAAAGAGAAACCAGTACAGAGATTTTTTACCTAAAACGTACATGTAATTATCAGGAGCTTCTGACAAGAGTAGCGAAGAGCCTTTAGTCACTGGGAGCGTTGGAGCTCCTTAAGTCATAAGTAACATCAGTCAGGTGTTTGTGAAATGTAAGTATTGGGTGGAAAAACTACCGGTTTTGGCATGATTTGCTGCCAAACACGTTTACATTGTAAATGGTTTTTTTTTTTTGTTTGTTTGTTTTTTTTACACCATGCAATCTAATCCATACGTCATATTTTAAAGATTTTTTTTTTGGTTTTTGGGCATAATATCATCAAAAAGTGCTGATATCCATTTACAGCTGTGGAATTGTGAACTCATTTGATTTTAATTTTGTTGCTGGCATTCAAAGACTAGAAATTGTGCTAATATGTCTAGTTCTGACTTCATCTTGGCGAGCTTCTTTACACACGTACCTGCATGTGTTCAACAGGTTCATATGTACACATTCCCAACCATGCAAAGCAAAACGGTTGAAGTCCTTGCCAAACACTAAATCAGTCAAAGCTTTGAAGGTATCCGATATCAACAGTATAATTTATAATAACGTGATTTCAGGTGTTACCATACAACCCATACTGTAGCTAGGTTCAAATGCCATAGAGGTTTTATTTAGAAAGATCTCTAAAATATAACAATTATTTTAACACAGAATGACACAATGCATAATTTTCCTCTATTCTTTATTGGTTATTTTTACTCAGTATTACCATTTTAATATTTAATTCTTCATTAATATTTTGGAAAATGTAGCCTTTTCTTTCGTTTCCATATAAAATAAATACTCTTTGTTTAAAAAAACACACCCAGTGGTCCTTTTTATTATCATTTTGACTATATGATTAAGGAATGGCTATATAATTAATGATCATCAGTTCACACAGTGCAGTCATTTGCATAATTATTTGCATATTAATTTCTTTACTAACCCCTTTATTAAGATGGCTTGCGTTGCTTAACGTCCTATCATCACCACCACCAAGTTCCCAGTCCATTTGAAACTCCATTCCCTATTAATGTATCCTGTCCTAATAATAATAACACAAAGATTTGGAGCATAGCTGTTGTATTTTCTGTATGTGTGTGTATACACCTGTCTTGTGGGGACATTGCTCTCTGTGAGTGAGTGTGTGTATGTGTGTGTGTGTGTGTGTGTGTGTATACACCCGTCTTGTGGGGACATTGCTCTCTGTGAGTGAGTGTGTGTGTATACACCTGTCTTGTGGGGACATAGCTCTCTGTGAGTGAGTGTGTGTGTGTGTATACACCTGTCTTGTGGGGACATAGCTCTCTGTGAGTGTGTGTGTGTATACACCTGTCTTGTGGGGACATAGCTCTCTGTGAGTGTGTGTGTGTGTATACACCTGTCTTGTGGGGACATAGCTCTCTGTGAGTGAGTGTGTGTGTGTGTATACACCTGTCTTGTGGGGACATAGCTCTCTGTGAGTGAGTGTGTGTGTGTGTATACACCTGTCTTGTGGGGACATAGCTCTCTGTGAGTGTGTGTGTGTGTGTGTGTGTGTGTGTGTGTGTGTACACCCGTCTTGTGGGGACATAGCTCTCTGTGAGTGTGTGTGTGTGTGTGTGTGTGTGTGTGTACACCCGTCTTGTGGGGACATAGCTCTCTGTGAGTGTGTGTGTGTGTGTGTGTGTGTGTACACCCGTCTTGTGGGGACATTGCTCTCTGTGCTATGTAGCTGCTTTGCTCAGTGGACTAACGTGCTCTCCAGTCACTTGGCTCGGCCTCTGTCTTGCAGATCCACTATCTCATGATCCTCTCAGCGAACTGGGCGTACCTTAAGGATGCCAGTCACATGCACGCGTACCAAGACATCAAAACGAAGGAGGAGCGAGAGCTGCGAGACATCCAATCGCACTCCAAAGAATGCCTCAATTCCTACTCATAAGGACGGCCCCTCCCAGGCCGTTGTACCGCCCCCCGGAGGTCAGGGCGGAGGGAAGAACACCAGCACTAGAGCACAGACTAACCCTGCTCCTAACACACTAATGCAGCCTTCATCTCCAGCCTGCACTAACCCTCCATGCAGTCTGCAGGAACCTACACTTTTTTTACTTAATGCTATATAATGGTTCTGTACAGATACCTTGGGCTTTACTTAATCATATACTGGTTTTGTACAGATATGGGCTTTACTTAATCATATACTGGTTTTGTACAGCTATCATGGGCTTTACTTAATCATATACTGGTTTTGTACAGCTATCATGGGCTTTACTTAATCATATACTGGTTTTGTACAGCCATCATGGGCTTTACTTAATCATATACTGGTTTTGTACAGCCATCATGGGCTTTACTTAATCATATACTGGTTTTGTACAGATATGGGCTTTACTTAATCATATACTGGTTTTGTACAGCCATCATGGGCTTTACTTAATCATATACTGGTTTTGTACAGATATCTTGGGCTTCAGTGTTTAATGGCCTTTTTGTTACTGCAGCCCTTTTTCTTAAAACATTAAAGCTATTCAAAAGATGAAAAAAGCATTTTATTTGGAGCTGGCAGCTTGTTGAAAGGGGGTTGGATAGTTTGCAATCTTTTATTTTTTGCCATTTTAGCATGTTCACAGCACATGTTGATGTGCCTTCCAAGACAAAAATATATTGTCCTACTGATTACTTTTTTATTTTTAGCAAATCTGAAAGAGACATGTGAAAGAATGGATTGTGGGTTTTTGAATTCTGTAATTCAAAAAAAAGAATCAAATTCCAGATTTTTCCAATTTCTCCACATGGGTAATAATTCTCATAATTATTACCAGGATTCTACAGTCTTGAGAACACTGTGAACACCATTGGCTGAGCAGTGTTGCTGGTAAATGCCCCAACCTGTTCAGTTGGTTAGGGTTAACGTTTGGGTGAACCCATTAGCGTTAGGATGAACCCGTTAGGGTGAACCTGTTCAGTTGAGTGTTTCATGGGTTCCTAACACTTGGCATGTTATCACAGGAATAAAAAACAAAACAAAACAAAAAACCCATGGAGAATTAAAAATGTCTACCTCACATGCACTGCTGACTGTTTTTCGGTTCCTATTGTACATCATCTGGTCTTCCTTATGAAACGTGACCAACCAGTAACCAGCAAAGGTGGACTGACCCTAACATCTAATGGGTGATATTTTTTATCTGTGCTCTGTGCTTTAAATATACACGAAGTTGTGATTTTTTATATACAATTGTCTTCCCAACCACTGATGAAGTGACATTTTAATGAGCTAATGGAAAATATATTGATACTGAACTTTTTTTTTTTTTTTTTACACAAATATAGAAAGAAAAAAAATCTAATTGCATTTCAGTATATTTTTATGTGAGGTAGTTATTGACAAAAAGGCTTAGTTCCTAGTAAGAGGAGATTTACAGAGTTTTGATGTGTACTCATTTCTGTATGAAGGACAAAATTTGTTCTGTGGTGATACAGATGTCATTTGTACCGACATATATGGTAGGCAGGGTTTGCCTCTTTCCTGAATTATATACTTCATTTATTGATTTATTTTTAGTTATAGTACTAGCTCAAGTAGAAATTATTCATTACATTTAATTCATAAATATGAATTGTTTATATTTTTTGTAACCTAATAGTGTTTTTATCAGCTATTGAGGGATTTGACATTTAATTGGTATTTGATGTTATATTGATTTATGATGGCATCCATTGTTCACAATTATCCCAGAGGTGGATGCAGCAGCTGTGACCCTGTGAGATTAAGGTATTGGATCTTGATACACAACAGTCTCTGAAGTTTAAAAGTCAACGTACTGAGAAACTGATCAAAATGACCAAAATGCATTTACAGCTGAGGTAAGATGGTAAACAGATTTATTTCAGCAAAATTGTTCTTCGCCAGTCTCCAAGTGGGAATACAACTGGTCATTACAAGTGAATTATTACAACCATGGAGTATGTTTATGTTTAAGAACTTGGACATGGTTTTCTTTTACTAGGCACATGGGTAACGTTATATGTTCTGCAAACAAACACAGTGCAATGTTGGATTCTGCAAATTCCCTTAGAAATGTATTAACAAGCTTGATAAACATTGTTATGAAAAATGAAATAAAGGGAAAAAATCTTTCCATCTCCCTAGAGCTTTCATTTTTTCCCATAAAAGTAGATTATCATTGTTGAAATGCAGGTTTTTTTTAAACAAAAGCTAAAAAAATTTAAATATTCCCTCAATCTCCGATGCCTCTCAATCTCTCTCTCTCACACACACACACACACACACACACACACACACACACACACACACACACACACACACAATATTCATTACAGAAAATGAACCCTGATAACTTGGAAGTTCTTAAATATAAAATCATACAAATTGATTTAATAATACACAAAATGTAGAAAAAGATTATAAAAAACATCAGACATTTGACAGTTCACCAAAACTCATCAGCCTCCTCTTGGGAGTAGGACACAATACTACAAGAGAAATGAAGAGTCAGGACTCATTCAGATACTTCTACAATAAAACACATCAAAGTCACCCCCCACACACACACCCCTCACCTGTTATCTTTGTCTTCAGACAGCCAGGGCTCAGGGCTCTGGTTCTCGGAATCTTCCTTCTTGGGACTCTGAAAAATCCATTTTCACATGGCGATTAGGAGAGACAGGACAGCTGCAGGACATCCTCATGGTCATGTGACTGACTGCTCCAGTGAACATGGACACCTGCTGCTGACAAATCCTGTACATGTGCGTGTGTGCGCGTGCGTGCGGGTGTACCTGTTCTTTATCTCTCTCTCTCCCCTGTAAAACCATCATCATGTACTTGTGCAGGGGGTCTGTGAGATCCCGGCCTGTGTTCTCTCCTCCTCCAAGAGAGGAGTCCTTCAACACATCGGGTCCTGCTGTGTCTCCGTTTGTCTTCATGGGGCCTCCATCACACTGCGCCTCCCCTCTACTCTCTGGGAGAGCCTCCTGCTGAAGCTGGAGAGAGACAGAGAGAGAGAGAGAGAGAAAGAATTTGTTCCTGTACAAATACTCAACATTTATAACCGATATAGTTCATAACTGTGAAGACATTTTTGCACAAGCATGTGTGTACACACACACACACCCAACCCACCCACCAGCTCCTGCTCCACCCTCTCAAGGTCTCCCTTCCCACACTCCTGGGCCTCCTCTCTCTCTCTGCATCCGCTCTCCTTCCTCCTCCTCTCTTCCCGACAGCTCTTCTCTCCATCATTATCCTCATCTTCCTCCCTTGTTCTGGCAGCAGCTGTGGATGAAGGAGGCACGGCTGGAAACACTCAGGACAGTAACAAACACTAGCAGTGGTGACGCGGGTGACGCTGTTCCCTACTGTGTCCATCATCATTTCTTTCTTGCACTCAGTGCTTTGCATCGCTGTGCAGTCACAGTGAGCTCTGTGGTATGCGCTACAGAATGACAGGCTTGGAATAAATACTGAATTCCAAATGCAATTCTTTTCTTTTGCCTCATCAGAACTATTCTTGAGAAGTTCATGTAGTTTCTGAAACGAGTTACCTTGTGGATATTTTTTTTGTCCAGGCTGCAGCAGGGCAGTGTTAACCTAAGAATGTTATTCTACAGCTAAACTAACCTCAGCACTGCTGCTACTGCTATCAGCGCAAACAGACACACACGTTTAAAACGGGATGATCTCTTTTGGGTTAGCTGACTTACTGTCTTCTCCGCAAGTGAGGTGGAGAGAGCCGTCTCTCTCTCGCTGGCTGTCTGGAGCGCTGTCTCTCTCTCGCTGGCTGTGTGGTCTGTGAGCGAGGTCCACGAGCCACTGTGGTTCCTGGAGCTGCTCAGAACTGCAGTGGAGGTCTGTATTGAGAGACAGAGAGAGAGCGCGAGAGAACTCTGTCAGTCTCATGAGTACCACAGGGAAGTGGGTACACATGAACAAACAGGGGGAGTGAATGGTGGTGTTACCTGGCAGGGGCTCTGTGAGATCCTGTATACTGATTTTCTCAGGCTGGGGTGAAGACTCTTGGGATGATGTGGAGACCTCCTGCAATTCAGGGGACCTAAGAAACAGAAGCCAACACAATCTCGAGAGCAGCATATCACGTACTGATGCGTGAGAGCGTGCATGTGTGTGTGTACGTACCTGCAGTGGTCCTGGCCTGTGCTCTTCATCTGTAGGCTGCTTGGTGGTGTGATGTGTGTGTGGTCTCCAGAGGACTCAGCAGTGGCAGTGGGTATAGGAGACACCACACTGCCACAACTCAGACTCGCAAACGTCACTGCTGCGCCGTCTCCCCCTGAAGACCCCGGACGCCTTTCTGCACCTACACACCAACACCAGAACCAGAATCAAGACTGTCACAGCAACACCAGAACCAGTGTTAAGACCGTCACAGCAGCAACCTGTGGTAAAGGCTGTGGTAAAACAGGCCAACCTTTGATGTCTGGTTTAGTACCAGTCCGCTGTTCAGAGGCAGCAAGACCAGTAGAGCGAGGACACTGATGAACTTACTCATTGCCAACCAGTGTGAATGAAGTGTTTTTAACACGCAGCATAATACCAAGCTAAGCAATAGCAAATCCCACCAGCCATGACATGAAGATCTATGAGCTTATCAGTCATCAGCTTTCCGTTTACAAACAGACTTGGAATATTACCACATGAATACTAGCTCTCCACTCTATAAAGTGCACTTACCTTGGTCAACATGTGCTCTAGGTCGGGACTTGGAGGCACAGACAGGGGTGGACGACAGGCGTCTGGGCGGAGGAGAGCCCACCCTTGGTGTAGTCCTGTGATTGGTCAGCTCTCTGTCTATGTAGAAGGACTGAATGGCCGGTTCGTTCAGAGTCACTGCGTGCGGAGAAGGGGCCGCTGGTCTGATGTGGTGCGTTGCAGGATAGAGGCGGGAGGGAGCTCCAGACGGAATATGAGCCACAGCTGCTGCCGCTGCCCTCTGCTGGTAGGTCCTGTACGCCTCCTCCAGAGACTCCGCCTCCTTCTCCAGCTCCCTAATGCGGGCCAGAGCCGCTGCCACACGCTCTGTGCCCAGCTCAGGGGAGCCACTGCGGGGCCAGAGTGGCCGCTGCCCCCTGCTGGCCAGCCCTGGGTCAAACATGCCCTCATCGTAACCCAGCCGGGCCTTAAGTAGACTGCCCTCCACATAAAGATCAGGGGGTGCCACTTTATCGGAGCTCAGATGGAGAACGGAACAGTCTACCGGTGAAGGCCTGGGTTTACGAAACACCTCGTTCTCCAGAGCTATGATCCAAACATGGAACATCACCGCAAAATGTACAAGGAGAAGAGATGAGAAAAGAGAAGAAGAAAGGAAGCAGAACAGGAAACTGAGTATCAAGACAAGTCACAAGACCAACCACCAGAAAAGAAGGTAAAGTTGTAGTTTGTAAAATTGGCTAAAAGACTATAAAACTACATGCTGGATTTACAGAAGCTTTCAGCACAAGCTTATGCTGTATTGTGGACTGTGGAGCACTGTGGACATGTCAGGGCTGGGGATCCCAAAGAATGACAATGCACAGATCATCTAAAGGCAGCAGAGCAGGACGTTAAACACAGAGAGGGTTCAGCCCTCAGCTACACGACCGCTCTGGTTGGTGTGAGCTTTGGTGAATCCGGCCAGGAGAGGAGACCTGATAAGAGCACAGAGACTACAGACATGCTGGAGCACCTTGCTGGGTGTGTCGGAGCTGCCGTTTGAGCTCCTCAGTGTGGGCAGTCATCCACCTGGTCCTCTCCTCACACTCCAACAGCTGGGACTTCATCTGAGCACTGCGCTCCACCTGCACAGAGGATCCTTACTGCAGCCCTCAGACCGTAGGCCAACAGGACCCTGAGGTCACGCCAGACCACGAAGAATCCCTGCAGTATCAGCATTATGACTGCAGATCTATTTTCCAAATTATTTTGCTCTTGTTAAACTTTTAAATCATATGAAAATAGAATGAATATCCAAAGTGCCAGATTATGGGAGATTTGCTTCTCTCTACAGCTATAATGGTTAGAGGTCCTAAAGCTTGATGAATTGAGCAGAGACATTTCATAGCAAGTGACATGTGGGAATGAGCATAACATCACAAACTGGACTTGTGATTCCCCTCACACAGACCTCCTGCCATCTAACTACGTCATAGCTACAAGCTCTTCTCCAGATGGAGGACTGCTAACCTCCTGTGTGAGCTGAGTGTGGAACACCTGCTGCTGGCTCTGGAGCTCCTCCTGGTGGAGGCGGTGAGCCGTGTGCAGGCGCCGGAGCTCTGTCTGCAGGGCCAGCACCTCCTGAGAGGGGACGCTCAGCTCTGGAGAAAGGGAGCAACACCCAGCAGATGAAAGTCTTTATAAGGCTGCTTCCCTATGACATGAATGAAAATTCAGAGGGTGTAGTGTAGGAGAGGACATTATGGTGGGAGCTGATCTGTCCCCCCACTGCAGTAATCACATAACAGGGGCTTACACTGGTCACAGTGCACTAGGGAAGTGCTGGACAGTGAGCAGAAATGTACCACTTAATGAAATGCAGAACTAAGGGAGGGCATTTGTTTCTAACTGCAGTGCACTAAATCAACATATTGAATACAAAGAACAGTGGTCACGTTCACTTTTGACTTCAGGGAAGATGAGATGAAGAGTTACTAATACTGAGATTTAGCCCAAATGAGGGCAAAGTTTCTGTTCTATATAAACAAAATGGGCTGTTAATCATTATTATTATTAGAGGAACAACACTCGAAGACCCAGGGAGCTTTTCACATTTTGGTCAAGTTCACACTGGGCTCAAAAGTGAACAGTACAATTTAGCCAATGTAAATCCTGTACGAACCAATCAGGTGTGATATTACTGGGGTTAGGATACAGATGACAAATGTTTCACTCTCCATTTCAAGTCTCCTTGAGTGCTGTGCCTAGTGAGTGGGCAGTGTTAGCTCAGTGGTTAAGGTACTTGAACCGGCAACCTTCCGATTACAAGTCAAGTCCCACCGCTGCCAAGTTTCCACTGTTGGGCCCCTGTGCAAGACCCATAACCCTCAATTGCTCAAATACTCAGTCATAACTAAGTTGCTTTGAAAGCGTTGGCTAAATGCTGTAAATGTAAGAGTGAGCTGGTGCCTCCATCATCTGACTCCGCCTCCCTCGTCTGACCCCGCCTCCCCCAACCCCTCTAAACTGCTTCCCAGCACTCACTCAATCTCAGCCAAGAAGGCCAAGCTGCCAAGCCAAGCATAACCAGAGAAACCTCTTTCCTGTCTGAAAAGGCCACATCCCCATTTGACCTCTTCTTAAAAAAAAAAGCCTGCACATCTGGACAACAAACCACCCTTGAGGGAAAATGGCCCGTGTGTTTTTCAGATTTAGCCTGCAAGTATGTCGCCTTTATCCTTCAGAATAAAATAAAAAACTAAAGCTTCATCACTTCAGGAACTTTGAAGTAGCTTTGATGTTTGTCATTAAGTCTTGAGATTAAGGAAACCAACAGGATTACTGGCGGGACTGCACGCACCTCGGCGGAGTCTCTGCACCTCCTGCTGGTGCTCATCCAGCTGCTCCTTCAGTAGATGCACATGGGTGTGCAGCTCTCTCCGCTCTTTGCGCAGGGCGGCATGGTCACCCAGGTCCTCCAGTTTCTCCCGCAGCTCAGCATTCTGCTGTCTCAGCTTTGCCACGTCCGCCCGCGCCAACTCCAGCTCCGCCTGCAGTGCCAGGCACACGACCACATCAAAGACGCGTCACATCACCGATCAGGCCAACAGACAGACAGGTTCTGGAGGTGTGGGGTTTTTTCTACTCACGCATACTTCACAGATGTATTTGTTATATACTCACATCTGTGATAAATAACATCGTTCTCATTTGTAGAATAAGAATAAAGTTTAATTAGCTATTTTAGGATCTTAATTTATCACTCATTTTGCTTGTTTTGGCATTAAGGTTGGCACTTGGTACACGACATCAATTTAACACAAAAGGACACAATAAAAAGCTACAAGTGAAAGGTCAGAAAAGTTTGACATAAATATGAGCATACAAGTCAGGTTTAATGCCATGCCTCCATATACTTCAAATACAGCAGTACAGTACACAAGACTGAAGTGTGAATGCAAAACCTGACAAAGGATTGAGTGTGTGCGCGCGCGTCTCCATGCCTGCTACCGTGGTGTGTGCGCGCGCGTCTCCATGCCTGCTACCGTGGTGTGTGCGCGCGCGTCTCCATGCCGCTACGATGTGGAGTGTAAGAGCAAAAGAGGGCTCTTACCTGCACACATTTGAGTTGTGATGCTGTTTGGGTAAATTCCTCCAACTTTGAGTCGAGGACAGCAGTTTCTTTCTGGAGCCGCAACATCTCCTCTGTGCAAGAGAGAAACCACGAGGTAAACACCTCCACCAACTCACCTGTACAATCTCACGGGTGCGCAAACATTTGACATAATCAGTGTAGCTAATGGTAAACATCAGTTTCAGGTTCTTACAGTGAGTCACAAACCTTTATTTCTTTTCTCGTCATCCGTGAGCTTTTCTGTCCTCCTCGTGTAGTCGTCCTTCAGTTCCTGCTGATATCTGAAGAAAGCAATTGGCCATTAACTACAGATTCACTACAATGTGGTCAGTATCACTTCCATATGAGCAGGTGTGCATGTGACTGTGCAGAGTACATTTCTACTCCAGAAAAGGCTTCTCCTTTCTATTTATATCTATCTTTTTGCATATACACAGGATAAGATGTAAAATATCCTTTGCCATTAAAACTCCATTAGAGCTTCACATAAGGCCCGTATCCAGCCTCAGTGTAGTTAATGCAATATACTGTGGCTAATGCGATACACTGTGGGATCTGTACCTTTTTACCTGCCTCCACGAGCAGTTTCCAATCTCGCGCTTCTACCAATATTTAAAGCCTCTCGCACAAACCTAAATCACTTTCTTCTGAATCCCACGCTGTAGCACATTATTTGATAGAAAGTGTGTAAAGGTTAAACACGCTAATGTGCTAAGCACTTGATTATGTCTCCAAGTATGTCAACCCTGCAACAAACTAACACGCTGATAAAATACGCTTCAGTGTGCCAACCCCCACACACAAATTTACACCATTTTAACAATAACTTTAAAAAAAAAGAAAAAAAAAAGAGCAATCGTAAGCCAAATAAACCCATTTTACAGTGCAAACACAGCAGACACACATGTACAGTACAAAGGCAAAAACAATTATGCATGACCCTTTTGAATACCTGAGAATTAAGAATTATTATTATTAAGAGTGTAGACAGTCACTGCTCCCCAAACCTTCCCCGGAAGTTTAGTGTGGTCATGATAATTGCTGTGTATATTTCACCAGATGCTAATGCCAACTTGGCTCTTGAGATTCATGTGGGCAGTGTTGTTTTGCAGAGCCACACAGAGAATATATTTCATTAGCACTCATAGATGCGGCGTGCTACTACACTCACCCGTGTGCTTCTGTAGGGCTGCACTGCTACACTAACCCTCTATTCTGCCCCTAACGCTGACTGATGAAGCCACCTCGAGCCCCTGCAGTGGCGGTATATAAATGCAGCAGGACAGAGACTTTTGAAGGGAACATATCTATTGACTCAGCCAGTCATGGACTAGGACTGCCAGCTGAGATCAACCTCTCTGCATGCAAGCAGATTTCAAAACAGCAGGAAATGTGAGGGATTATGGCATACATGAAATCAAATACGACACATCCAGTACACAGTTACAGACAAATAAACCAAACTTGAACAGTTTCAGTGTTTCACTGAAACCTCCCGAGGGGTTTAACAGATCTTTAAGAGACCTTCATCAGACATGGGTTTGGTTAGGGTTTATCTTTAACAGGTCTTATAGATATCATAGATGGGTTTCACTGTTTCATCTATAGTGGTTACGATTACTGCAATGTAGCTAGGTTACTGGCTATTTAGTATTTATTGTTAATTGTTTATATACTGATAAATCCATCTGGGTCTGATGTTTCATTTTTAAAATAACATTTTCTGAAAAAAAATTCTTGATGTTTTGTCTGTTGTTTTTAAGGAAGGATTTGCCGTTGGCCCCAGTATGTTCGTCTTTATCGGGTAAGTGACATTTGTAACAAATCTTCAGTGTCTCAAATCTGATTTAGATTGCCATCTTGTGGCTGCATGAGGAACACTCAGAAATGGAGTGATGACTGGACTGGACTAAAAACTAAAACGGCTGCAGGTTTGCTTACGTTAAATCTCTTGGGAATTTTAGTACTTGGTTCAAAAGCCTTCTGAAAAGAGAACTGAAATAAAGATCAGCTCTTCTCATACCACAATACACAAGTCACAATCATTTACCAACCTCCCTGTGCCTAGGAGTTAGGTGTGACTACACAATTATTTTCACAAACCATTCAGAAAGCATTGTTAAGATCTGGACTGGAATATTTAGGCCTGATCTGAGCCATTCTGCATGATTACACCTCAGTCAACTGCTCCCTGCTGCTGGGGTCTCATGGACCACTGTGACGCCATTCTCCAGTGTGGTCTAATCTTTTGAGGAATGAAACTCTGGATAACACAGCTACTGCTGTGAATTCCTAATCCACAAAGTTCAGATCACTAAAAGATTTTTAATAAGTGACTAAAAACTGAAGATGATTTCAGAAAACCTAAATTAGAAATCCTGAAGCCTACAGCCACCCCAACTTCAGTAATCCTGTCCCTCTGCCTGAGAGGTGCCCGGGGCATTAATGAGGCCAGGTCCATACACTGTTTCCAGAAACTGTGCCTGTGCATTAATGTATCTGCTGTGAAGTGAACTCACCCACTGCTTTAGCACATGTCTGAGAGCAATCACTGGGAAATGAGCATTTAACAGTGTATAGCTATAGGAATACAAGTCCTGAGCACAGTTAAATTCAGCTGTAAGTATGAAATGTTTACATCCTAAAATAGTGCAGAGGGAGTTTCATGTTGACCTCACTTTCTGAGTTCGTTGGCGAGTTTTTGGTCGTACGTGTCCTCCATGGTTTTCACAGTCGACTCCCTCCTCCTCAGGATCTCCTCCAAACTGCGCATCTTCTCCTCATGATCCTTACAGGACCTGCAGAAACAGGTCAGAACCCAGCCTGAAATCAGTACAGGTCAGAACCCAGCCTGAAATCAGTACAGGTCAGAACTCACTTCTCAAAAGCCTCCACTTGATGTCTCAGTTCATTCTCTCTATTGCGCACTGCCTCTAACTCCTTTAGCAAAGCTTGGCGTTGATTGTAGATTTCCTTTTCCTCAATCTAAAAAGGATAGAGGCAGATCATGGTTGTGAACATGGCAACTTATTGTTAATCATTTGCTCAGCAGTCTAGATTTTTTAGTTTTGAGAATAAATGAGGTAAAGAAAATCTGGTGCTATAATATCAATTGAACCCAGTCAACCAAAACTTTATTGAAGCACAAAAGCAGCGAGCTGATAAGTAAGCATGTGTACTATGGAACCCTCATGACCACCAAAGCTGCACACACTGATGAAGACAGTAAGGACTAATATGAAGTGGCACCTCCTGCTGTTTCTGTAGGCGCTCGATGGCATTTTTCTCTCGATTCATCAGAGCTTCTGCCTTCTGCTCGTAGGTTCTCTCCAAGGTACGTGTGATCTCCAGGAGCTCTTGCCGACACCTGTCCTGCTCCTCCCTCCGCACTCGAACCATCTCCACCTCCTGGAAGTGCTGCACCTGGACCAGACGAAGAGCATCCCAAAGATAAAAACAAACAACAAAATACAAATATACAGCCTTCTTCCTGCATCTTTTCAGCCATTAAAAGAAACGGGAATCTAGGATGATTGAATTACAACCTGAAATCTTTCCAGAGCTTCCCAGACTTGCAATAAATAAACTGCACTGCCTAACAAACATCAATAACAACCGGACAATTACAGTGCCCATTACAATGTTACCAACACCCATCACAGAACTAGAAATACTCTACAATTAAACTGTCATTATGAGTAATTCTATGCAGTGATATCTAATTTACATGGGAAGATCTTGGCGGCAGACACGTGGTGTGCATTGAGACAGGACTGTGAAGAAACACCTTCACTTTCAGCTCTGTCTGCGATTGTTCCTCCATCTCCTTCCTGTATGCGGCGAGCTTTGCCTCCACAGAAGACCAGCGATGGCCCTGTTGTCTCAGATCTTCGTACTCCTCATCGATCAGCTGCAGCTTCCTGACTTCAAGCCACAATCCCAGTTGTCATGTTATCATATAGGCTAGGTAATGCATGACCCTACAATACCATAATCTAAAACTAGAGGGACTGAGTTAATAGGGATCTCTTAAAGAACAGGATGTTACCGAGGGACTCTGCAGAAGACTGGGCAGTGGAGGTCTGTGTGTCAACATCTCTGCGCTCATGGATGTGGTGGTCAATTAACTCAGACAGGAGGCTTATTAATAAACCTGCACCAGGAATAAGAAGATGCTTAAACCATCTGATGTTAAGATTATGGTTATTGTTCTTGTCATGGTAACAGAATACAGTCATAGATCACATTTCCCTGCATCTCTCAAGAACTTCTATCTTAATAAGAAATGAAGACTCAAATTTTTAAAAGTACCTACCTTTCTGTCCATTCTGAGTATTTGATACCTGCAGTGTCAAAAAACACATTGTTTTAATTAATATTGCTCTTTAATTGAACTATTTCCTTCAACATAAATATTATACTAGAAGCATATACATACTAAATAATGGTAGTGCATTTACCAGAGATTTATATAAAGGTGAATGTGGACCAAGCTTCATAAACTGTAGCAGGTCTCTTGTTGAGAAAACCTAAAAATATAATGGACCGCGTCACTCAGTACATCACTATATCAAAAGTTGCCCATGGAAATACAGAAGTCAAAAACCACTAATAGAGGTTTTCAGCTAATTCAAGTAATTAAGCAACTGTCTGGTGTATTTTGCTCTGAACTGAACCATAAACAATCTACAGTTTGTCAGACTTAGATATACACAAATACATTTTTTCACATAATTTGAAAAACACAAATATGAAAAACACTTCAGCGGTTATCTGTTAATGGTTATTAACGGAGTTGGTATATTCACAATATTTTAAAATTACTGAATATTCTCTGTGTCTAATACTTAGACAGATGTTGACTTGTACTTAAAAAAGTGATCAAATGTAAAGATTAATATAGCACTGCTGTCTGAACACATCTGAGTGCAACACTCAGTTTAATTTTCCTTCCAATGCTGTGCTATATCTTATACCTTGTCCTTGCTCATACCACACTCTGGGTAAAACACAGACAGCGTGTACTCATAGCCAGAGCTTTGTAAGTGGTCTATGACCAGGCTGTTGGATGCCAGAACCGAGACTGGATGTGCCTGAGCTGTGGCGGCGGCGGGTGTCCCATGGGCCAGTGGTGGCTGCAGTTCCTGGATCATCTGATTCCGGAGTTGTGTCTGAGGCAGAGAAAAAGGCACAGGTGACATCTGGGATCAAGTACTAAAATGCACTAAAGAAAAGCTGAAACCATCAGGAATTACGCCTGATGCTGTCAGTTTTTACACAATACAGTTTTTTATACATTTTATACAAAATAATTCCCAGTATAAAGATAGTAAGCTAGTCGTTTGAAATTTCACACGTGAAAATTTGCATAATCTATTAAATCTTTTCCACCAAATTCACTCCAAGAGCTGCGTAAGCAAAACATCAGACGAGAACCTAGGACTGGCTAGCTAGCTGAGTCCGGCGTTTTATCGATCAGATTTATTGGTGGGTGTGCTGTAGTAGCCAGTTATCTAGCTAACATCGTGCCAGTGATGTCGCCCTCTTTGTTACCAGCCAGATGGAGGTTTAACACAACCAGTCCATTTGGGTGTGGAACCAGCCTGCCATGTGACTATTAGACACAATCTGTTTACGTGCTTATCCCCATACACGCGTTCGTCTTTCCAGGAAAAGGGAGGCAAAAAAAAATTCAACCAGTGGCTAGAGGACTAAACAGTACACTGTACTCTCGGAAGCAGCCTTATGGATCCAGCAGGACGGAGAGTCTGCCGGCAGGCTACAGACCTTCAGAGAGTCCAGAACACCCCTGGCTTTGAGCGTCTGGTGAAGCCTCCGTCTCACAGCCTCCGAAGACAAACTCTGCTCTTCACAGGCACACATTTCTGAGCGCTGATCAGTCATAGAGGCGCAAGGCTCACTGTAGCAACACGAGCTAACACGGGCTTTGAACCCCCGGGGGGGGGGTCAACAACAACGACAACTAACGACGCCTGTCGGTTTAAACCGTGACCCTGCTGTTGTTATGGTTATATTTCCGGGTTCTAAATGTGTAACCGTCATGATGTTGTTTTATTTCCGGGTTTTTGTTGATGACGCTATAGAAAATGATCCATGCCTTTTTGGCTACATGTAATTTTAATTTCCTTGTATGCTCGAATAAATCATTGAACAGAGATATGTATAAACTGTATATAGGTAATTAAATATAAAGACAGTATTTGTTCTACTTTGAAACCACAAGAGTCACGTTTCAAGAAGCATATTGTACTGGTTGTGTCGTCCTGACGTGCGCCTCCTCTGGAAGGTTTGTGGCTCTTAGTTCAGATTAAACGAATATTCGATTGTTATTCCGCTCATGTACGCAAACCCGCTAAAGCATTGATTTGTATGTAGGGATATAGCTAGCGAATAGTATTCTGCGACTACATTAGGTATAGTATTAGCTGGCTAACGTAGCTAAATGTTTCCGAGATGCTAACCTAAGATTACTGAGACCTTTGCAGTTTGCAAACAGATAAACAACGATGTCTGGAAGTTTCTACTTTGTCATGGTTGGTCATCATGACAATCCAGTCTTCGAGATGGAATTTCTCCCTCCTGGAAAAGCAGAATCCAAGGTATTCCTATCTGTGTGGTTAAATACGTTAATCTGATGTATAACGATATCTAGAGGGATTGTTGAGGACGCGTAAAAGGGGCTGAAGATGGCTGAAGGCAAAAGGAGATAGGCAGGCCATTAATACCAATGTGCAACCTGATGCTTTCAATCTTTTTTTAACACAATACCTCTTTATTGAAGGATGACCACAGACATTTGAATCAATTCATTGCTCATGCAGCCCTTGATTTGGTTGATGAGAACATGTGGCTGTCCAACAACATGTACCTGAAGACTGTGGACAAGTTCAACGAGTGGTGTGTGTCTGCATTTGTCACTGCTGGTCATATCCTTTTTACCTAAATACACGCCTAGAAGGTTTATGTTATAAAAGGAATTTAAAAAGTCAGCTATTTTGTTTAAAGTAACAATGTTCTCCTTTTTTTCTGACACAATAATTTTACTATATTAAGGAAAGGCTGATTAGTTGCCCACATTCTGCATATAGGAACAAGGCTGTGAATTTTGCCTCATCAATTCTCTGTGGTGTTGTTTCTCTAAAAGTGAATGCTCCGATCCCCCTTGGGAGGGCTGGTTTCATATGCCTGCTTTTCAGGGTGCCTGAAATGTAGATGTGGTGTAACGTTTGGAACATTAGTAAACCCTACATTTATGGCTTTGAATATACACTAAGTTGCCAGTTTATTTGCTAGACCTGTCTAGTAGCATCTTGTACTTCATTTGCTCTTAGATTGAATTTGCCTTTGCTTGGACTCTAAAACCTGGCTCAGCAGGTAAGTATTCAGAGTTGTTTGTTTTGTTTAACAAAAGATGTTGAACTGCAGCAACTACACTGGACTAAACAGGACCAGTGCTGAAAAAATATGCTTGGACCAGGATAGACAGAGCAGTGGGAGCTCAGTGATTAAGGTACTTGACTTGTAATAGGAAGGTTGCTGGTTCAAGCCCCACCACTGCCAAGTTGCCAGTACTGAGCCCCTCAGCAAGGCCCTTAACCATCATTGGCTCAAGTTGTACTGTCATAATTATCAATTTGGATAAAAGCATCAGATAATTGTAAACAGACAGAAATGCAAAACATTTTTAAAACGCCACACAGACATCCTTAACAGTCCGTTTACATATGAGGTTCATCATGCTTCACGACGTACGCCAAGAAGACGGGATCAAGAACTTCTTCAGCGATGTTTATGACTTGTATATTAAGGTAAGCCAAAGTGTTTGAGCCCATGTAGCATGTTGGTGAAATAACTCACCTTAAAGCATGCGCTTCCCTTTTTCTCCTTCCAGTTTGCAATGAATCCCTTCTATGAAGTTAACACACCCATCCGCTCCACAGCCTTTGAAAGAAAAGTGCAGTTCCTGGGGAAAAAGCACCTCTTAAGTTGATTCAAAGTATCTTCTGTGTTGATCGTTTACCCAAGTTTTCATTAAAATGTTCAAATTTCATGTTTGTTTACTTACTCTGGCTACTATAGGTCATGTTTGTCTTTCTCCCTTTACCATTTGTAAGAACTGATTTTGAAATTTCAACATGTGCAATGTTTACTCTGCAGTATTTCCCCCATCACTATGCATGCCTTCTCTGTCCTCTTCCCTATCACTATATGACTCTTCTAAAATTATATAAAAGCCCAAATGTACCCTTGTAATATGGTGGAATATGGTTTTTTTTTAAAAACAAAAAAAACCCCCAAGCAACCTTGTAATATATGAGGAAGAAACTGTGCTCTTATACCGATGATCTCATTTCCACGAGCACACAATCTGCTTTTAGAAAATTGCATCTTGTAAACTCCTCAACCTTAATTAAAAACCTTATACAATTGTCATTACACAAAACTTGTATAATTTATATATGCAGTTATATGTGTGTAGAGTATGTAGCTCATCTGGTGCTTTGAACAATCCCTGCTGGCCATCCTTTACTCCTTCATTAATAGTTTTTCACTACAGGACTGCTGTTGACAGGGTCTGACTATGGTGGCAAATCACCCCTCTCAACCTCGCAGTGACAGTGACACATGCAGAAACCGCAGCCAAACTGCTGTGTCTGATACTCGTACCAGTCAACTCTCTCATTTACTTTGTGTACAGAGTAGAATTATACTATATAAAATCTAAAGCAAACATTACTGGGCATTGAATTAAGTGCATAATTTCATACACTTGCTTACATACTTCAACCCTAGTTTAAGGAAAAGTGAAACGTACAGGGCCCTGTAGCAAAGGCAAACACTTAAAACTGTTGTTTACACATACAGTGGATGTGCTGGACCAGACAGACACATCATTTATCTCATATGCCATCTGATCAACATTAGGACTCCAAATCATTACCCGTTCAAAATGACAAATACTAGTATAAAGTTTGTCAAAATGTTGACAGGGCGATCTGTTCACCATGTTTTCTACCAACAGAAATCACCCATAGCATCAAACACAGAGTACTTATGAACTTCATTAATAAAGATAACACTTAGACCACCACACAAAAACCAAGACCTCAACATTGTCCAGTATTCCTACTTTAATTTCCCTCATCACCCAAAACAACCTCACATCTAGTTACTGTTAATTCTGTTAATACAGGTTTAATTGAAGTGTACTTAATTTTGAAAAGATCATAAACTAAAACATTTCATGCTTAAAAAACGAAATAGAAAATCAACACTGTCAATTATTTCAGCTTTCTTTTCATTTAATTGCAGCTTAAAGATTTTAGTGCTTTTGATTTATAATTTAAGTACGCTACATTTTCATTCTGTGGTAATATATCACATTCTAAATCTTCGCTTTGGCACTCCACACAGTCCTTTAATGTTAATAGATTAGACATTCAGCCACAGTGTACCAGTCCCTCTGGGTTAATCTTTGTTACAGGAAGTGAAACTTCATAGCTTTATTGCATTGTTCTCAGTCTTAATATTAGAATGTAATGCTTAATATATCAATGTTTTCAGAGAAAACTCTCTAATATCTAGGTTCTTACAATCAGACACCTCAGGCTGCCTTTAGAACTCAGTCATGTTTTGAAAAAAGTCTACTAGAACATCACCCAGTGAGAACAACCCAGTGTTTTGGAACAAGTGCAGGTCTAATGTAGCATGACCTCAAAGACGATGCAGACTCGTCCTGTTCAATGGCCACTTCAATTCACTTATTACAAGGTGTCCTTCTCCCGCTCGTCAACAGCAGGGGGCACTACCACGTGGCTTCCTGTGAAGATTAACCGTGTCTGTGGGGATGAGATGCTCCGCCCTGTCCTCCGTCGCAAGCACTCTCCTCACGGCCTCCTCGAACGCCGCCGCCACGTTGGTGGCGTCCTTGGCACTCGTCTCATAATACGGGTAGTCGCCGTTCTCACGGCACCACTGCTGTGCGTCCTCGGACACCACCTGCCGCTCGCTCATGTCCACCTTGTTCCCGAGCACGACGAATGGGAACGTGGACGGCTCCTTCACGTCTGCGTAGTACACAAACTCTTTCTTCCAGTTGGCCAGGTTGTGGAAGCTCTGGCTGTCGTCCACACTGAAGGTGAGCAGGCAGCAATCAGAACCACGGTAGAAGGGCGTACGCAGACTGCGGAAACGCTCCTGACCTGCCGTGTCCCATATCTGCAGAGTGACCGAGCGCCCGTCCACCTCCAGCTCCTTGTTGAGGAACTCCACTCCAATGGTGTGGAACAGATGGCTGTCAAACTTATCTGTGACGTAACGGTTCATGAGGGAACTCTTACCCACACCACCGTCTCCCAGGAGAATCACTTTCAGGAGGGACGACTTAGAAGACATTGTGATTCTCCACTGTTCCTTGAAACTGGAGGTTGAAATTTTCCTTGAAACTGGAGGTTGAAAAGGTTCAATGCACAGTTCAGATCTCTGAGTGTTAAGGGCTCTTATGATCTCAGAATCATTACAGGCCTTCAAAAAAATTCATTTTGGTTCCCTTACTGCTGTAATCTACTGTGATGAAGACCCCCTACACTGTAGTAACTTGTACTGTGATGATGACCCCCTACATTGCAGTAACCTGTACTGTTATGAAGACCACCTGTGTACTCTGTGTTTCATAACATGAAAACAAGCAATCCTGATGATGTTGTGAATAAACACTGTTGTCCTGGAACAAGATCAGAAAAAGAAAGCAAACCGCATGTTTTTCTTACCTTTTTAGTACTTTGAAAAATTCACCATTATCGATCTGGAACAGAAAGTTAAGCATGCAAGGACATGAGTGCATAAGCTCACTGAATATACAAATTCCCAATCAACCAATGAATGAATGAATGAATGAATGTGTCTATACAAGAGCAGCAACACGGATTAAAACAGGGCCTTCATCTGTATTACCACCCCACCACTAACATGCACATGTATTTCATCAATTCCTACCCCTATCTGTCCTGCCTTAGCCAAGAACCAGAAATGTGCAGCACAGCTGCTCTGAGCAAGAACACTTGCTTTTGTAAAGATCTTCCTTTAGCTGATGGACCTGTTTGCCACACCACTCTCCCATCCCACCATGTAAACAACAACTCCAAAGATGCTCAGAACAATTTGGTCATTATAGTTTTAACAGGCCACTCTTACTCAATTGTCAGACTTGTGATTTCAGCGTGCAAAGGACAGCCATGCTTTGTAAGGCTGCAGGTCTTCTATGGTAATTAATGTGCAGCCAGTAACGCTGCATTAAACCATTGGTATTTTTACACAGAACTCAGAGACCATGTAGAAATAAAAAAGAGCTTGTCTACCGTAATATAAATACAAAATTACTGTTAACTAACGTCAAGTCCTATGTCAGCGGGTCTTGGTCGCGTGAATCAGTGTTTCCTGAGGATCACATGCAGTGGCGTTCAGCGTTGAAGAGGTGGTCAGAGGAAACAGGTCAATCAACATTTAACCTGCTGTAATGGAAAATCGAGCAAAATGTCACTCGCGTAGCTAAGGAATTATACATTTTAGGCAGAACTATGATAGGAAATTGTTTTATTCCAAACTATACTTAAATATATAAAATTGTGATGATTATTCTGTACAAAGGGCTGGTCATATATATTGGTTTCTCGGATCACGACGACTTCTATGTTAGTTAACCTAGGTTAGCTAGCTTGAACTCTTATTTGATATATTTTAACGTACGACCAACCTTGGTTATGTGGAATACAAATAAACCAATGTAAAAAGTAAATGTGACTGACATAGCTTCACACGAGTAACGTTAAAAATAGCCAGCTGCCTCGTTAACTATTCTAGGGTTAGCTATCTCTGTAAGAGTCCGGCAACACGTCCGAGTGTGATAGCTAAATGGGCTAGATGACTAGAATTAGTTGGGTTATCTTGACTTTAACGAGGAAGGGCTGGAGACGCGGAAACGCTAACGCTAGCTAGATACAACTAGATAAATATCTTAGCTAGGCTAGGTTAACAAGTTTACTAACCTAGTTACCTTAACAAATCTGGCAAGATGACGACACGGTAAAGATCGCAAACAAACTGCTATTAGGAGCTGTTATGTTTGTCATGTACAACGCTGCGGGTTTTGTTGTTAGGAGTAAGCTAAGCTAATCTACTAACTTACCTTTTCCTCAGGGCCCCTAGTTGAAATTGCCGACATGAAAACACTCATCATTGAACCATGAACGACGCTTACCTGTTAAGAATCTTTAAAACGTGTAACCTGAACGTCGTTTTGAAGACCATGTGTAATTTTGTTTAAACTAATGGAGTGTGCATTTCTGATGACTCTTCCTCACACAGCGTTAGCCACCGTGACGCGGTCTGCGTGTCACGTGACTAGCGTCTACTGACAGGAGCCCTTGAGCATAATGAATGTGAAACAGCGAAGCTTTTATTTTATTGTATTTGGTTTTGTTTGTTCATTTTAGAAATATATCGTTACGGTTTTAATCATCTGAAAAACACATGTCTCCTCTGAGTAAGACGCACAAACAGGTTCCGCGTCAAGCTAGTGCCTTATGTTTACACGTATGGCGAAAAGAGGACTAAAGACCAACTGACTACAGAAAAAACGGAGATGTTTTTCCCACCCTATAAAAACAGTACACATTACTGAGACTAAATACTATTCACATTCAAATCTCAAGCAAAAAATAATGTTTTATTAAACTGTAATTATAACAGAGCAGCATGGTCTTGGTAGGATTTAAAAATATATTGTCTCTCGTACACACAAACAGAACAAAAACTCAGGTAGAGAAAAAATGGAAACATCACATTTAAAGATATAAAATTGAGTGTTTTTCTTAGTGAGCATGTTATGTACGTACATGGCCACATGGACTATAATGTAATAGAACATTGGACTGTTAGCTAGGCCACCCAAGGAAGAAGGTTCCCTCTCCTGGTCAATGTTGCCACTGCCTTGCGCTTTAGAGACCTGTACCTAAACATTCATAAAGCTGCTTTGTAACGAGTGCTATATAAATAAGGTTGACTTGGCTAATCTGCAGGTTTTATACAGCATTTTTTTTTACATTACATGGGGGTCAGACATTTTAGACATGACTCTAATGCAGTATTCTCTACATTTAACCTCAAGTAAAAATGTGCTAAATATAACACAAGTACACACACACACACACACACACACACACTGCAGCATAAACACAAATAAATGAGAAGCACCTTTAAAAAAACATTTTTAATGTGTCAAGGCAAAATTTACAGCAGTTATATTTTTTTCATTTTAACAATCACACAAACAGTGAATGGTTACTAATACTAAATGTAAATGAAAAAAAGCATAACAGGCTACATTGTTTCATATGATTAATATTTTTCTCTGAATGCTTGTTTTTAAAGCCCTAATCAGCAGTTACCTTAATACTAGTGTACCTTTTCCACTTTGGATAAAAGTGTCAGCTAAATGTTGTAAACAAAACAGCCTTTTAAACATAACAAATCAGCATTTTGCTGTTACTCACCGTTCAAAGATACAAAGTGACTTACAATTCTGACTGAACACAACTTGAGTAATTGAGGGTTAAGGGTCTTGCTCAGGGGCCCAACAGTGGCACTTGAACCAGCATTCTTTCAATTACAAGTAAAGTACCTCAACCACTGAGCTACAACTGCCTTAGTTAAAAGGTTGTTTTGTTATAGTTAAAAATCTGTTTTGTTATAGCTAATAGGCTGTTTTGTTATAGTTAAAATATTGTTTTGTTTTAGTTAAAAACCTGTTTTGTTATAGTTAACCCATTTTGTTATAGTTAAAATACTTGCTTGTTATGGTTAAAAGGCTGTTTTGTTATAGTTAAATGCTTTGTCTCACTAAGATGAAATCACAGTTTCAGTTCATAGCTCTGTTCATGAGATTCATCAACCATCACTAACCACCTCATTGTTCATTGAAACACATTATGAATGAAACATGTATAATTAGGATAAAACCTACACAGAAAGAAACAAAACAATGTAAGCACCATTGCATGAAAGACATCATACATCGTACTGTATACCAGCATATTACAAATTCTGTATTGTGCTCACGTTTATTAAATGGCACAATGAGGCGTATTAGATGGGGCTTCTCTGAGGACAGTGAGCTCTGAGGAGTAGCTACTGATGGACACCAAGCTCCTTAAACGGGGGCTCCTCTAAAAGACTGTAGCTTCATCATGACAGGATCCTGAGATGAGCAATACATTATCCAGCCCAATCTCTCCAGTGACCAACTTTCCACGCAGTCCCTCAAAGATAATCTGATGGAATACAATTTAAAGGGTTCCGTTCAGTTTTGAACACAGAGGTGATTCAGTGATAAATTACAGTGACAACATCTGTCAGGGATATTAATAAAATGCCAAGAGCAGTAGTTGAGGCCCAGTGATGCTGAGGGTGCGTGTGGGAGTTAATTGGTTAAATCATATGTTCTCCACTGTAATTGTTTCTCAAAGACTCCTGACATATAGCATACTGCA
Organism: Electrophorus electricus; assembly: GCF_041902795.1. Classification (NCBI taxonomy): domain Eukaryota; kingdom Metazoa; phylum Chordata; class Actinopteri; order Gymnotiformes; family Gymnotidae; genus Electrophorus; species Electrophorus electricus. Next base: position 8,444,064 of record NC_137505.1, on the reverse strand, counting down.
TTTTCAATTCAATCGAACTGTCAGATAAGCAAGAATGTTGCGGGGACTCAAGGTGGTCTCATGCAGACATCTAGAGTCGGAGAGAATACTGATGAGTAAATGAGTCACTAGTGTTTCCTCACCATTTGCGGAGGTGTGTCAGTCCAGGTAATGGTGACACTTTCCGTGTGCCAGGCCTCACTGTGGGTGTGTCTCCGCTCCCACACAGCAGAGCCGCTAGTGTCCTGCAGCACACGCAGTGCTCTCGTCTGGCGGCCTGTGAAGCGGTAGCTGAACTTCAGACAGAAGGGTGCGTACTGCATATGGTCAGGGAGGAGGAGTATCAGCCGGGCCATTTCCCTCCGGATCCCCACGGGCCCACTGAGGCCCATGTAGTACTGCAGTCCTGAAAGTGCAAACACAGTTGCAGCCTCAGAAAGACAGAATGCAAGCTAATCGGTCGCATGAAAAAGCATAACGCATAACAGAAGCTAGAACTCCCCATTATGTGCTTACTAAATAATTACAATAACATCGTCTATGGTTACTATTTCTTTGAGCCAGTAAAAATGATCCATGTATAATTATGTTTCTAAAAAAACAGGCTGTTGTCATGTAAACTCCAAATGGTCACCAAGTACCATTCTCATAGTAATGCACAGTCCAGTCCAGGTCATCCTCCTTGTCTTGAACCCACTCACAGACTCCCGAGTCAAAGTTGCAGTCCATCAGGTGTCCTGCTCAAGTACACGTATATGAATACCAGCTCCAGGTGTACAATGAATAAAGAGTGAAGTGGCACTCAAAAAGATCAAAGTAGGTTTGTCATACTCTGCTGCAGAGAAGCTGCATGGATTTCCCTAAACTCCTCTGCTGGACTGTAGATTGACTCATCTGTAAAACAAATAACACTTAGGTATATAGTAGAAAAATACAACTTAAATGCAGCTTTATAAAGAAGCTCAGAACGAGTGTTGTGTAACTAATGCACCAAGGAAATACCCTTGATGGTTTGCAAATATCTCCCTATAAAGCACACAGCCATGAGCTTTCTGACAGCGAGTGGCTACATGCCCATGTGTCAGTCATTTCTTTCCGTTTACTGGTGGGACACCTGACACTTGAACACGCCTGTTGGCACACACAACCAGGTGTAGTGAAAGCTCTGGCAGAAACCTATGTTAGTGGAAAATGTGCAGACTGATGACAGGGTATTTCCTCAGTCTCAGGTCGATCTCCCCAACAGCTGTTCTGGAGGACGCTAATAAAAGACTGCTGTCTCGCTCTGGCAGGCAGAGGCAGGGGGTGTGGAGGTCATGCCTTGGGGTGATTGTTTGCCTTCCTAGTGGAATTCCCCCCACAGCTGATGGATGTCTCAGGCCTGTCTCCTCTTGCTCTTGGAGACAAACCTCAGCTCTGAGACAAAAGCCCTGGACTGTTACAAGCTCAGTGAGACATGAAGCACCTCTCTGGCATGAACTTAGTGACTTCAGCTCAAGCCAAAGTGACATTAACAAGGGTCGTTTAAGCTTTGCAATGCAGGCTTTGAGCATCTGGCACCAAAAGGTGTTTGTATTATTAATTTCCCTAAGGTGCTAGGAACATCCTCCAAAGTCCAAACTAGTCCTGTTGCTCTTATTTGCTGCTAATACACATTCATTTGTTTGGCACCGCAACAGGACTGAATAGGTTTTGTCCCTTTTGACAGGAAGACTGATAGTTCTAACCACCCTTTGGCTTTCATGTGTCTCTCTTTCTAAAGCATCTTTTATGGGCTTGACCCCATGCATGAGACTTTTCTCTCATCCCCAAAGCTGAACCTTGCTTTTACTTTTTGGCAACAACAGTTTAGAGGTTCTTTTAATGAGAATGGAATATTTTTCCCATTTCTCACACAGGCAAAAAGTTGCAATCACAAGTCTAAGGACAGTAAATTCCTAAGATCACCCCCCCCCCCCAAAAAAAGGGGGTCATTGGTATATTGAGTGACTCAGAAAGGGGACTGTTAAAATGTTTCTCCCAGCAGATGTTAAATTTTTCTCCAGGGCCTCAGGAATCTCCTGTACTGACATTAGCTCCTTAAAAATCTCCTTTAATTCATAGCTGGCTGTGAAGGTGTTTGTTTGACACTGTAGATCAGATATCTGAGGTGACCTTTTACAGGGAAACAGCAATGTGGAATATCACCTTTCACTCGAACATCTGACCAGCCCTGAAGTGCCTCAGATAGCACGGACATGAGGAGCAGGTCTTCTGTTTCTTTGTTTATGACTCCAAAGGTACTAGACTGCTATATAGAGTTGAGATTTTAGAGCACTCTTATAACTGTGGCAGGGGAGATTTTGTTTCCCTCCTCGAGCTATTTCTTCTCACCTCATAGTCTCCTAAACTATATTTTATGCCACACTACTAAGCTTGGAAATGGTATCTACTGAATAAATATCTTAGACTGTTAATAGACTTCCTCCAAGCCTGGCTATACATTTTGTGCTAAGTAAAGCACGGGATTTGTGCTGATGTCAGTCACTCATGAAAACAATCTGATGCTCTTTGCTGAGAATGTGCAGATATCTGTATGCTGCACCATGATTTAGAAAACATGTCTGTGAAAGTGTCAAACTTCAGGGAAAAGACAATGTGCTATGCTAAGGTTTATGGTGCTATTCGATTATATTCAATTATGAATTATGAATTATGAATGCTATATAAAAATTCTATATAATTTTTGTAGAACTGGGATATAAATGATATTGAAAAAAGCATGCAAATTGTTTTGAAGATACTATTATGACTTTTTATCCTTTTCACCAGACCTTCTCACAGATCTGAGTATTGAAAAGACATAAGCAATGAGTAATATTTATGACTCATGAGGCCTGACACTTGTCCTTTGATGCCAGATTCCCAATACTCCATGCTGGACCATAGAGAAGGTCCAGGTATCAAGGTCTGGCATGTGGATGATTTCTTAATGTTTCAAAGTAAAATTCAATCCCCTAAATTCCTACTTTTGAATTATATCTAAAAATATATATTTTGCAATTACAAAAAAGAATGGCAAAACTACACCTACTTTCCATCCTGCAGTGTTTTATATTTGTGACATTGATTGGACTACTTGTGTTTGGTCAGAATGCTCACTCACAGAACACGTCTCCTCTGGGGTTCAGCTCCTCACCCTCCACTTGATTCTCTCCACCTCCACCATCTCTTTTCTCTTCTCCAAATTCCTCCTCATCCTCCACTGGGAACGCTGGTGTTCCTTCTACTGGGAGTCCAACATAGACCTCACCATCATAGTCAAAGGGCTGCAGGCGGAACCTGGGTGACTCAGTCACTTTAGGCTCCGGGATGGTGTTGTCCAGCTTGCCACCAAGGATTCGTGGCCTAGATGGTGGATCTGGGATTGCTACAGGGTGAGACAGAGAAATTATGGCCCTCAAGATCCTCTGGTATTCCCACTGAGAATTTCAGAATTCCAATGCTGAATTCCAATTCAGAATGTCAATGCTGTTATATTTTAATAGTAAAATCATGAGCATCAGGTTTATTCCAAAGACACCATGTAATGTCTCACATTGCTTTGATATATTTTCAACAGCATTTTTTTAAATGATCAAAATAAACTACTTCCCATGCATTCTACATTAATCCCCTTTTTCTCTTCTAAGTTTTTAATCCATGTTGCTGGTCCTCCTGCTATGCCACTAAACCATGAATCAGTTTTCACACACTAACAGCACACAATTACTAACACCTAACAGCTGTATGATCCCATCACACCTTGGACTTCATAGAGAGCACATGTGTGCTCACTGAGCATGCCTCAAATAACTGTAGAACTTCTGAGTTAGCGTTGTTCAGTCAAGGAAAGGTCAGGCGAAATGTTAGTGTTCCATCCAAGCAGGAGTATACCTAATTACACTTGTTTAATCAGTTCAGAGTTTTCAGATGTATGCTAGCTTGGTTGGAATAACCTACAGCCAGACCTGCTTTTTGCAATTGCACAAACCAGCTACTAAGCACACAGTATATTTTTCCTCTGCAATCCATGCAAAATCCTTGGCAACAAAGCCCCACACCTGGCAATCCCACACCAAACAAAGAGACTGACGGAGCCAATCCCTTGAAATACTTTTAAATTCTTCAAAATGCTTGCTAAACATCAGTGTATGGCATAGTGCATAGAAACTATTGTTTTAACTGCCAGTGCAATCTTAATTGTAACAGTGTTTTTGAACAAGCCTCTACCCTGGAGAAGCAGTCTTTCTTTCCTGGCCTTATTGAGTAAAGTAAGAGTGCTGGGTAGATATATCATGGATTGATTCAGAGGAATGCTTAGAACCTGATCTGGTCTCCATATCATTGGTAGATCCGGATTTTAAATCTTGAGGTTATGCATACACATTGATTCTTCAGAAATGGTGCAATGAACTTTCATGCAAGCTTAACAAGTCAGCATGAAAGGGAATGTTCTGTATATCCACAGAGCACTTGTGTTTCAGTATGTAAGAAAGCAGTTGATTCATGCTCTCATAGAAAAGAAAATAATCTTTGAATGAAACACGTATGTGAATGCACGGTGAAAAGCCTGATCTATCATACAAAGCAATGGAAAGGGTAATACCTGCCTAAATTTACCTCTAATGGTTGATATGAGATCAGTTTTGCTTTCTGCCTTTTCCCTAGTTCTATAAGTTAGGTCAGAACAGACCTGGTATTGCAGGATACTTTTCTCAGACTGTTCTCAGACCAGACCACAAGATCAATGTTGACAGCGAGCAGTTGGGACCCAGACCCATATCAGGCAGATCTGAGATCAGCATGCGGTCAGACTTATATTTCTGTGCCATCTCACCATTAAGAAACTCATCTGCACTGCCTTTATCCCCATCCCAGGAGCTGCGATAAAATGGTTTTACTAGAAAAACACAAAAAAGCAATCTTTATTCACACACAGCCCCCTGGCTTTCAAATCTTTTTCAAAACAACTGGCTATCCCTGGAGAAGTGGACCTCATGCTGCAACTCCTTCTGGCAGAGAGCATGGCTGTGGCTTTCCTTTGGTGCTTCCATTACTGGGTTGGGTACAAAAGCAGATATTTACACAGGTGGGATTCCAATCGTGGGCCTTACCCTTCCTAACGTTGGGATGGATTTGAGGCTCCGAAAAACAGGATGCAGCTTTTGGCAGCCCTTATGCTCTCCACATCTCTTTATGAAATATACTTCTCCTTACAGTGAAGTGTGTCAGACGTACTACTAAGAGTCGACTCACAGCTAAGAAACTCAGACAGGGCATCTTTACTGTATCTCATGCAGTATAACAGTGATTAGTCTCTTCATATTTCTAGATTAGGGTTTGCTGGCAAGAGTTCTTACCTGAACAGTCAAACCCACTGCCACGGAAACCTTGCTTGCATTTGCACTTGTAGGATCCTTGTGTGTTTATACATTCTGCATGATGGCTACATTTATGAGTGCCGGTTATACATTCATTAATATCTGAAAGTTAAGCAAAATGTGCAGGTGGGAAAACAGCTTATGGGACTTACACTTATTTTCTTTAACAGAAGGCTTGCAGCAGACGAGTGTTCTTACCCACACAATCGTATTTGCCATCGATGTACTTCAGGTCATAACCCCCCTGGCATTTGCAGTAGTAGCTCCCAAATGTATTGACACACTGCCGGTTGTATGGGCATTGGTTCTTCCCGGTCACACATTCATCAATGTCTAACAACAGAAACAAAAATATTTTAAAATTTGCTCTGACATTTTTTTTTTTTTTGTAGTATTTATTATTATTGGCTGTTCAGTAGATTTTGGATTCCTTTGGTGATACACTGAGGTTTCTGTCAAGGAACATTTCAAAGTCAAGGAACATGGTGTATTTTGAAAACACACTGTGTGGATCCACACTGTAATTATCATAATTACAGCTTATTGGTTTGTCTTGAGATGAGATGATCTTTGTTCAATAGTAGTACTGGCAGAAACATTCAGACAATAGCTGATTGACTGTAGCATGTATAGCTGAACAATGAATGTGTTCAAGAAACTGGTGTGTGGTGAGAAAGCCAAGTCCCAAGGGCCTGAGGTGTATTAATGAGTTGTCATGGTAACCAATGAGATAAGGGGTTTGGGAGTGTCGTCTTGGTAACCAAGCGGACTGCACTCACCCACACATGTCTTGCCGTCCTGACCGAGCTGGAGGCCAGCGGAGGGGCAGAGGCAGCGAGTTTCCCTCTGGACCTCCTCACAGCCGTACTGACAGTGGGCCAGCGCACATATCCTTGAGTCTGCAGCACACAGCACAGAAGTCCTGGCCTATTCTCAGTGATATTCTCCAGTGAGAAGTTATTTAATAGGTGGACTTCTCTTCTGGGATTTAAAATTTGAATCAGAGAATTTCAAGAAACAAGAAATCTTGTTGTACAAAACATTATTGTACAACTATTGATACTACTGTGATTTCCTCTAGGCAAACGGACACTTTTGTACAGCAAATGAAATTGGAAGACCATTGAGATCTACCCTCTGAGGATCTTCTTATGTGTTGTTCCTGTTAGGAGATAAGGGCAGGTTAACAGGGCACTCACTCGCACAAGAGCCATCAGAAGTGAGCGTGTATCCGTTCAGGCAGTAGCACATGTAGCTGCCGAACGTGTTCATACAGCGATGCTCACAGGGCCGCGGCTTCAGTCCACACTCGTTCAGATCTGGAGCCAAAGAGAGAGAGAGAGAGAGAGAGAGAGAGAGAGAGAGAGAGAGAGAGAGAGAGAGAGAGAGAGAGAGAGAGAGAGAGAGACAGAGAGACAGAGAGAGAGAGAGAGAGAAAGAAATTTTGATACAGCCGGGCACAGCAAGAACATAAGGGAGTCAAAAAATGTGTCCTATGAGAACACTAGGACCAAAATGGGAGGAAAGGCATGACTAACCCTTCTGACCCACCTTGGCTACATGTCTTCCCACTGTAGCCCGGAAAGCATTTGCACTTGTTTGGGCCGATGCACTCTCCATGCTTGCAGCCTAATTCACACTGGGCTGGGAACATGTTCACAGGGAGAAGGAGCAGGGAAGAGAGACACATATATTAGTAAAGGAAAGGGCTTGAAGGAAGCGGGAGTGTGGAAGCTGGAGCTGGAAGGTGAAGCTAGTTCACAAACAGAGCGAAAGCTCACATTTGTAAACGCCCAAGCCAATTTCATCCTGGCCCAGAGGTCATTTGTCCTTCATAGTTTTCTATATTTTGAAAGTACATAGCCACAGAAAGTGTTTAAAAAGAGTTTGTTGACAGAACAATTTCCAGTTCTTTAAATATAATCTGGAATATGGGACATACGTGTGAAAAATGCCACATTTTGTATTTAACATAGAAAACCAAATGTCTGAAAAGACTGTAGGTGTACTAAGAGCTAGATATCTTTAAGACAATCTAGTTTGGAATATTTACAAACCAAGAACAATTCTTTTACCTTCACAATGTCCTTTGCTGTTTTTCTTCCAGCCGTAGCAACACTCCAGCTTGCTGCCATAGCGACAAACACCTGGTTGGTTCCCAACAGAGATCTGTCTCCTTTGCCTTCCAGGGTCATAGTGGGAGACAGGCCACGTCATTAACACACATCAGTTCTCACAAACACACTACACAACCTTAGCTGCTTTCCAGCTTCCAAAGAACCGAAACACTTATAAAGAAATTCCACGTTTACCTGACACTTTTATCCAAAGCAACTTACAGTTATGACTGAGTACAATTTGAGCAATTGAGGGTTAAGGGCCTTGTTCAGGGGCCCAACAGTGGCAACTTGGCAGTGGTGGGGCTTGACCCAGCAACCTTCTTAGTACAAGTCAAGTACCTTAACCAATGAGCTACCACTGCTATACACCAGTACTATACCTCAGAGTTACATTCAGTACCATACCCCAGAGCTACATTCAGTGCTATACTCCAGAGATAGTCAGTACTACACCCCAGAGCTACATTCAGTGCTATACTCCAGAGATAGTCAGTACTACACCCCAGAGCTACATTCTTTACTATACCCCAGAGCTATATTCAGTGCTATACTCCAGAGCTCCAGTCAGTACTATACCCAAGAGTTACATTCAGTGGTTTAGATATTTTCAGCAAGCTTCTCTGTTGGGTTCCCAAAAGCAGATCAGGCTGCAGACAGATGGAGGAATCTGAGAGATGATTGAAATAAACCAGAATAGTGCACACAGGAGCCACATGAGAACCACCTCTCAGCTAACAGGTGGAACACTGGTTATTAACAGCTACCAGGCTTCATTTAACCACCCAGGCATTCATAACCTTCACCCAGCAATACAATCGTAAATGAATGAGCACTGCATGTTATTAAAAAAGCCCTTCCTATGTATTATGTTCTATGTAAACACTAAAGATACATGTTAGCTTTATTCACATTAGACAAGCTTCAGACATCACTGTTTGGCTAATGAAATCCACACTGTTCATAAGGTGAGACATGAGACTTTAAATGAATTCTGTACGAGCACGTAACAGAGCTCTAAGATCAGTGTGGCAATATGAAACCTTCCTTAGAGAGGTATGGCGGATAGCACTGCTGTTCTGCCTGGAATGTAATGTTAAGACAACTGTTGTTAACCACTTTGACATTGTGGAGGAATCCACCTACTGAAGTTTAAATTACTCCACTGAATAGTAAATGTGCAAAGTTACGTTATGAGGAAGTAATAAAGGTCTCCTCAAATCAGTAAAAACAGTTTGTCTTCTTTAGTATAACATTGGTCTGTGACAATAGCATTGAGAACTGATCTCAGAACAGGTCACTTACCTGTAGTCTGCTCTTCCAAAACAAATGTATAGCAGGAAAGACAGTGAGCTTATCCATGTGACAGGTTTCATGTTTGAGAATGACCTCTGTTCAGATTTCCTTGTTTCTCTCTCTGCTGTTTACTTCTGGTCTGACTGTGGTATTTTTTGTGTAAAAATCAGTCAGAGTGTGGAGAAAGCCTGGCTCGGGTAGCCTGAGCGCTGGCTTGCATCTACCCTTGTGCTTCCTCTTCTGCTCGCACCTCTCACCCAACCCCCGCTCTGTCCTGCTCACTGTCCCATATGTAAGTGTCTCACTTTACTGAGCTAAAGTTCCAGAGAATGGCTGCCAGTGTGTTGAGTATTTGGGTATTAGAGGCTGGCAGAAAGGGAGTCATAGATGTCCTCTTTTAAAAATTCCATGCTAAAATCCATGATTGATGGACTTAAGTCTTACCAGCTCTAGGGAGTAAAAGTACCCTTTTGCGATCACCTTAGGTGCTCTCCACTTAAACATGTGACAGGTAGAATTTTTAAGGAAAGGATTATGTGTCACGATGATGTGCTAGTTATCTTTTAACTGTATACTGGTGTCCTGTTACATGCCACTCTTACGCTTACGTCTGACATTGTCCTTGGTTGTAACTAGCTGAGTGATTTAAGGAGAAAAACCTAAGGCTTGTCATTACCACAGGACAAGTTCTTTGAAGTCTTGCTCCAGATTAGGTTCAGTGTTGCCACCAGTGCACATGTCAGGTTCAGAAAAAAAAAACAACTTACTCAACAACAAAAGGGTTTGAAGGTTTTGAAAAGTTTTCTGTTAAGACTAACATCTGTTCAGCCATGGTCAGTCCTTGGAATCATGGTCAGCTCCCATAATATTCCCATTACTCTGCAATCACGGTCACCTCCCATAATATTCCCATCACTCTGGAATCACGCTGGAATGTAAATCATTTCATTGCATTTTTCATTTTTTCCATGGTGTTGAAATCCTTATTTTAATAATTAGCAATCAGAATTATTGCGGTTATCGACTGTTGGCCTGTCATTCATTTATTTCCACAGTCTTTAGAGTACATTTATAACTTTCTAAAAATGGCAAACAATAATGTTGAAAAACAATGAAAAGCTTGAAGGATTCCTCACATTTGTAGAGGTTTAAAACAATGGGCTGTATATTTTACTACTATTCAGAACAACCTTGCTAAGCTTTACTGGCATGATAAGTCACACTAAGTTGACATCAGTTTTCTTCCTATGAAAGGGACACCACAGACATGGAATAAGCAGCCCATTCTGGTCCGAACATCTAACAGAACTGTTTTGCCAAGCATAGGCCAAGCAGGGACAGTGAACCATGCCACACCACCAGCCTGTGGGGCTGCTCCTCCACACCACCACACCACCAGCCTGTGGGGCTGCTCCACGAGACCACCAGCCTGTGGTGCTGCTCCACCACACCACCAGCCTGTGGGGCTGCTCCACCACACCACCACACCACCAGCCTGTGGTGCCACACCACCACACCACCAGCCTGTGGGGCTGCTCCAGCACAACACCAGCCTGTGGGGCTGCTCCACCACACCACCAGCCTGTGGTGTCACACCACCACACCACCACTCTGTGGTGTCACATCTAATGAACATCTAATGGAAGTTCTCCCTTCTGTAAAGTAAAACTTCTTTGTTTTTAACTTTCATTGAAATCCCAGATAATTCTTGGTATGACAGATTTCCTCCCTTTTCTCAGTATCCAGATAAACCTTTTTTCTATTTCCTCGTTTGTTTGAGGGGACAGCCTATCCTGTGCAACCTCTGGAGTGAGGTGAGGCCAGCGTATCAGGGCACCTTTTTTCTAAGCACTTTGATCACCTCAGCAGCCGTTCTCCATGCTGTGAGTGACTGATGACCAGGATACACAGTTGCCAGAGAGGGAGAGGTCCTTTATTTCCAAATGTAATATTCTATTGTAATGTCAGGGACATCTGTGCTTCTTTCTTTAAATGAGCTTTAAAAAGGTTTATGCAACATACAATACTATGGAAAATATACAATACAATATACAATAACATACAATACAAAATACAATACAACATACAGTACAACATACACAACTAGGGAAAAGTCCACCCTTGTACCTTTTTTTAAAGTGAATATTAAAATCCATTTATGTTCCTTTAACTGTTCTCTTTGTAATGAAAGTGGAAGATCTTATATCTTGTCTTAGAAACATTTCTCCTCTAGCCATATTAGATGCACATGGGTTGGAAATGATTTCTATGGGAGTTCAGGGGTCTTTGGGAGGTGATGAGTCAAGTGTCTCTTAATGGGATTGTCAGTGACATCTTTGGAATGCCTTTTGTTGGAAGGGCAGAATTGTAACTTTTTTAAGATTGTAAGAACTAAGATTTTAAGATTGTAAGAACTAAAGATGCTATGGGATGCAAAAACATAAAAGATTAGACAAATTAAATAAATGTAGATTTGATACTATAGTATCTAAATATGTTTCTTGCTTATTTCCGATGCTGAAGAATGAATAGTTTGTGCTTAATGACTGATTTGACTGCAAATAAAATAAATGAAAGGGTCTCATCTGACTTTTGCACAGTACTGTGCATTAAACTCATCACGAATGCTTTAAGACTACAAATGAAATGTACCCAAAATTGAACATAAGATTTCCCTTCCTTGCATAATGTGCCCCAATCATTGTAGTGATTACATTACATTTATCTGACACCTTCATCCAAAGCAATTGACAATTATGACTGAGTACAACCTGAGTAATTGAGGGTTAAGGACCTTGCTCAGGGATAACTTGGCAGTGGTGGGGCTTGAACCAGCAACCTTCTGATTACAAGTCAAGGACCTTAACCACTGAAATACCACTGGCCCGATTAGTAGTGAACTGTAGTGATCAGTGGATCTTCTGGAGGATATTAATTGAACATCTGGCTCTGGCTGGGTTGACACTGCTGGGATTCAGCTGCTGTTTAAACCCGTTGTGTGATGCACACAACGAAGGGTTAATATTAACTGACTTCTTATCATTGCTAAGACCTATTGGAGTCATGAAGGCTTTAAAATACTCCCCCATTAAAATTGCTAGCTGCACTGCCGGAATATCTCATCCATGCTGGGTCATGTTAAACATTTAGAGAATGCCAGCCACACTAATGCCAGCCACACTAATAGTTGACCCCAGCAGTGAGCTCCATACAGCTGTAGGCCAGACTCTGTCTGCACTGCTGTTTCTGGACCACTTACAGAGATTGAGCCTAACACTAAAGAGGAAGAAGTCTAATTTCAGAATAGCAATAAAGCTTCACACACCTGACAGTTTCCCTGTGTGTATTTTGGGGGTGCAGGTCTCCTTCTATGTTCTTGTATTTCACTGTTTTTATGGGTTTATATCCTGGTTATATGCACTAAATGACATGAGTTTATTTTACAATAATGTTGAATTCTACAAGGTCATTTTACAGTGTTTCACTGAAGGGTGGAGGGTGTTTCACTGATATGGTTCAACTGAATGAACCTAGTTTGTAGTGTTTCGCCAATCATAGGTCATGCAGGGACATCGAACCATGCCACACCACCACCCCGTGGTGCCATGGAGCCACACCACCACCCCGTGGTGATTCAGGTTTCCTAGCGTCAAGAACAAGTCTTTGTATAGTAGTACTTGCTGAGTGTGTATCAATCATCCCCAGTGCACTTGTGTTCCTTCTGATTAAACAGCTTGTGTAGGGGTAGATAATGAGCAGATACATTTTGGGGAAAAAACATCAGTGGGTAAAATAATCTCTGGGAGAATTTATGCCTGTATGGTTAAAAAAAAAAAAAAGGAATACTAAAGATGCACCTATATATGCAGAAATATGATTTAAAATTGATTAATTGAATTATGTGAACTATGCACACACACACACACACCCCAAGCAAACCCTAGGTAAAATTATACTGTATGCATTGTATAATCTCTAATTTTTCATTCAAAAACAAACCAAACCTGCTCTTTGCAAACCTACTCTTCACCTTTATATGGATGCTATTTTTGTTTACTTCAAATTCCAGCTATACTGAAATTATCTTCTACCCTCAAAACATGACAGCTTCTCAGTATCATTTTCCACATGCACCTGTCCAACATAATATTGAATTTTGATCTGCTGACTGACCTGCAGACTACTGGAACCACTGGCTTAAACTAGCTCTATCTTTGTAATCAAGGTGCTGTTCGAGACTCTGAGACAGGCAGCTTTCATTCTGCCAGTGACTCTGCTCTTCTTAAATCTCTGGTCAGAACGTCTGTGTTCCTTCAGCCAGACAGACTCCAGGGCATGTCAAGGTCTAATCACTGTGCGGACACAAGGGGGCTCTGTCTGCTTATACTTCATATTAAAGTCCCAGCCCTTTGGAAACACTTCAGCTCACTGAAAAGGGAGGAGACACTGTTTGCTACTGAGAAACCAAATGTCAAGCAAAAGGGAAGAAAATGATTTGAATACCATTTTTGTCATGTGATTGTGTTTTTTATCAGAAAGCAGAAGGAGCGTTTGAGGACTTGTGCACTCGGGAAAGCTTTAATCCTCCATGTTGTCTGACACTGGTGAACTCTGCTCTGTGCTTCTCTTTTGAACGTCTAGATAAAAAAATGCTAGAATGACCTTGCTAGTCTGTTGGCTAATGAGCTTCACAAGTGCACTTAACGTGGCTTCCCAAAGAGGTCCAGTGTTTGCTACACAACTCCTTTTCAAACTTCAATAATTCAAACTATAGCACATCATCAGTTTGTCCTTTCTAATAATCTCCATCACATCTCCTCAGTGATAAATGGCCAGAGCCCGTGTCGCTGTGCCTTGCCTATATAAGGAGAAGAAGGACTCAGAGTACTGACAAATTTCAAAAGCAGCGTGTGACCACATCCTGCTCTTCAGAAGGAGCATCAGCCTGATGGCAGTGACTGCAGTTCCCCTGACATGTTGATCATACATGCTTCATACATGCTTCGTACATGCTTCATACATGCTTCATACATGCTTCATACCTGCTTTGTACATGCTTCATGCAGATCAGTCACTCTGACCTGGAAACAGAGAAGAAAGAGACGTATGTGTATGAAACAGTGGTGATGGATTCGTGTTATTGCAAGTCAGTGGGGCTATCCAGCGTGAGCACACATTCTAGTGTGGAAGCGACAGTTACATGCACTCCTCCAGATGTAGGTCAGGCGCATCACTGTCCAGTGTGGCAGATACTGTAAGCTATATGCTTTACTGCTCTGTGGCAGTAACGTGGCAGTATTATAGAGATACACCGATGTTTTGGAGTAAGAGTGGTTAAGTGGACGTTCCCTTTCAGCTGAAGACTTATCTCACTCACTCCTCATAAATAATGGAAGAGAATATGCTGTCAGGCGGAGGCTCCTCTGTTAAGATGCTCCATCCCCGGAGGATCTCCGCATCAAAATGTATGTGGCCGTTATGAGGGAGTTTGGAGGGGTGAGCTGACATCGAGTGCAGCAGATAAGGTCTTCTTAAATTAAATATCTTCCTGAACCACAGAACCAAAGACACTTTTAGGCCATTCTAACCAGGCGAGAGAGACAAACACATAGAGAGAGAAAGAGCAAGGGAATGAAAGGGAGGTAGATACACGGGGTCTGCCTTTTCATTGCTACATGATCACTAATGGTGAATGAGATGACAGGACTCATATATTAGATCTGTTGCATTCTGTACTAGTTATTCTGTACCTAGTTAGTCATTCTGTGGATAATGCAATCCGTGCCATTTATTCCTGAGTCAATTAATTAAGCCCTAACCCTAACCCTAAGCCCTAAACCCTAACCCTAGCCCTAACCCTAAGCCCTAAACCCTAACCCTAGCATACGGGTGAGGTTCAACTCTCTGCACTAGGATAGCAGGCAGTGCTCATCTCTCATTTCTTGTTGTGCAGTCTGAAAGAGGTACTGAAGTGAGACCTGTTTCTACTTCAAAGAGACGTTACAGGCAAGACCTACTTCTCAGTTCAGCATGCACTCACAGGCATCACTTCCTGTCCACACTAGCCTGCAGAGCTTTGAGCATTTTTGCACTTTAGAACAAATTTTAAATGTTTTTTCATTTCTTTAAAAAAAATGACACTTTACAAGATGGTAATTATATAACGTAACCCATTATACAACGTAACCCATCCCCGCATCCTGCTTAGCCTATATACATATATATATATAGGCTAAGCAGGATGCGGGGATGGATATATATTTACATATAGGCTAAGCAGGATGCGGGGATGGGTTACGTTGTACAAACACATACGTTTACATTTATTTACACAGAACACTCACAGTGTAGCTCACAGGTTTTCATATTTAAACACCGACAACCATAACACAAAGATGAAACAACAACTCTGAGTTGTTGTACAACTGTACAACTGTACAACTGTAGTACAGAGGTAGGTGAGTATAGTGATACAGGGGTAGGTGAGTGTAGTACAGAGGCAGGTGAGTATAGTGATACAGGGGTAGGTGAGGGTAGTACAGAGGTAGGTGAGTATAGTGGTACAGGGGTAGGTGAGTGTAGTACAGAGGCAGGTGAGTATAGTGATACAGGGGTAGGTGAGTGTAGTACAGAGGCAGGTGAGTATAGTGATACAGGGGTAGGTGAGGGTAGTACAGAGGTAGGTGAGTATAGTGGTACAGGGGTAGGTGAGTGTAGTACAGAGGCAGGTGAGTATAGTGATACAGGGGTAGGTGAGGGTAGTACAGAGGTAGGTGAGTATAGTGGTACAGGGGTAGGTGAGTGTAGTACAGAGGCAGGTGAATATAGTGATACAGGGGTAGGTGAGTGTAGTACAGAGGCAGGTGAGTATAGTGATACAGGGGTAGGTGAGTGTAGTACAGAGGCAGGTGAGTATAGTGATACAGGGGTAGGTGAGTGTAGTACAGAGGCAGGTGAGTATAGTGATACAGGGGTAGGTGAGTGTAGTACAGAGGCAGGTGAGTATAGTGATACAGGGGTAGGTGAGTGTAGTACAGAGGTAGGTGAGTGTAGTACAGAGGCAGGTGAATATAGTGGTACAGGGGTAGGTGAGTGTAGTACAGAGGCAGGTGAGTATAGTGATACAGGGGTAGGTGAGTGTAGTACAGAGGCAGGTGAGTATAGTGATACAGGGGTAGGTGAGTGTAGTACAGAGGCAGGTGAGTATAGTGATACAGGGGTAGGTGAGTGTAGTACAGAGGCAGGTGAGTATAGTGATACAGGGGTAGGTGAGTGTAGTACAGAGGCAGGTGAGTATAGTGATACAGGGGTAGGTGAGTATAGTGATACAGGGGTAGGTGAGTGTAGTACAGGGGTAGGTGAGTGTAGTACAGAGGCAGGTGAGTATAGTGATACAGGGGTAGGTGAGTGTAGTACAGGGGTAGGTGAGTATAGTGATACAGGGGTAGGTGAGTGTAGTACAGAGGCAGGTGAGTATAGTGATACAGGGGTAGGTGAGTGTAGTACAGAGGTAGGTGAGTATAGTGGTACAGGGGTAGGTGAGTTTAGTGTTAGCGAGTTCCCTGACAGAGACTGAATTCCAGTCCTGGCAGCATTGTTACCCACTACACCATACTAACCACATATCATTTTTGTTTTGTTTGGTACCTCTCTCTGCCTGGTCTAATGTGTGTGTGTTGGCACTGTGTCTGTTTAAACAGCTGGCCATGCATCACTGCTGTGCATCTCCAGCGATATGCTCAACTCTCAGCTCTTCTGACGTCATGAGCTGAAGGCGTGACTGGTTTGGTGCCTTACACAGTGATGGAGTATAGAGTCGTTCTCTTCTTCCACAGACAGCATTGTGGACTCTGGTGCCAACTGGTACATGTCACGGCTTGTACTCGAAGCCTTATGGCAGTTATCGAGCGTCCTTGTGCACTGCTAAGCAGTCTTTTACTTGGATGTGCCTGCAGGGATGGCAGTGCTCATCTCTCACTTCCTCAAACCTGCACACTATATAAATCATCCTCATAACCTTTTACACTCTATTGAATATATTATTTATAGCTCTTATTTTTTATTTTAGGCTTTATAATGAAAATTTTCTTAGAAGAGGAAATTCTCTTCCCAGTGAGGTGAGTCATGCTGAACCAATGTGAGAAGCTAGTACTTAAGTTATGTGGAAATGTTAGGGTTAGCGGAAATGAACTTGGGGGATGTCTGATTATATTGCTGCCATATGTAAGTAATACACTGAACTGTTGATACAAGGCAGGATAGATCATTTTATTTACATCAAACCCTGACACAACCTCCTGAATGTTGCAGCTGAAACTGAGACTCATCAGACCAGGAAATGTTTTTCTGATCTTCTATTGTCCAGTTTTGGTGAGCCTGTGTGAACTGCAGCCTCCACTGCCTGTTCTTAGTAACCTGATGTGCTTTTCTGCTGCTGTTGCCCATCTGCTTCAGGGTTCAATGAGTTGTGCATTCAGAGAAGTTCCTCTGCATACCTCTGGCATCATCAATGGATTTTCCCCCTTAGTACTTTAACTGTAGAGCTGGTTAAATCCCAGTAGATCACCAGTTCCATCAGTAGATCACCAGTTCCTGAAATAATCAGACCAGCTCATGTAGCACCAACAACCATGCCACGTTCACAGTCACTTAAATCTTGACATATTTACAAGTGGGATGTCTTTGTCTACTGGTTTTTTGACCACAGACTACGGCAATGACTAGAATATTGAGTTGGAATTACCCTCAGTAAACAGTGCATCCTAATTCTACTCTCTCTCTCTGTTACAAAATGACCAAAAACAATGAAACAACAAGTGAGTACTGGCCTTGCTTGTGGCAGAGTTTGTGGCCCAGTTTGAGTTCAGGTAAATGTGCTGGATTCAGAGCCTGCTCCTGCTCCTGGTGTTGTTTCTGATCCAGTGTCTCCTGCCTCCAGTGTTAACGACGCAGATGTCATCTTCTGCACCATGGAGGATGCTATTCCCATGTCCTGCACCATGGAGGATGCTGTCCCCATGTCCTGCACTATGGAAGATGCTGTCCCCATGTCCTGCACCATGGAGGACGCTGTCCCCATGTCCTGCAGCACAGAGCCTCTGCTCACTACCTTATGGCTCCTAGGCCCAGCTGTTCCAACTCTGTTCCAGCTCTGGTTCATGTCTGCACACTAAGTCTGGTTTCTGCTCCTGCTCTGGCTCCCAAACCTGTTGCCAGTCCTGCTCCTGATCTTGGTCCTAATCTGGTCCATAGTCTGGCCCTGAATTCAACCTCCCAGGTCCTGCACTGGGCTGTGCCAATGTCACAGGACCAGTACCAGTATCAGCTCCTGCCACTGGACCTGCTTGGCCAATATAATATCTGTCTCTTGTGCTCCCACCATGTACCTTTGTTTTTGTTTTTATTTTGTTTTAGTCTCCACCCTGCCTCATGTTTTGTTATCTCTGCCCTTCACTGTTTTCACCTGTGTCTTGTTTCTCCCTGATCTACCTGTGTATACATACTGCTTGTCTGCCTGTCTTCGTTTCTCATTAATTACTGGATTAGTTACTTGGTCTTACATGGACTGTGACCACAGCTTTTGGAACTGCCCTCAACATTACTCACCATCACACTTCACCTCCACTCAGCTCTACACTCTGTCTCCTTTAGGCGTTTATGAATGCCAGTCTCATTTAGGTTTATGAAGTCTCGAATTTGTCTTGGAACATCCTGCTTTTGCATACGTTACACTAAGTTATGCTTCTTTTGTATGGTGTTCTGGCTATAAGCAGTTTCCAAATAAGAGACCTCCAAAAATGCCAGTTTCAAATAGTTTGTGCATTAATTTTGTGTTACAGAGATGGTTACAGAGGTTACAGAGATGTTTAACCAGTTAAGTTGCAGGTTTTGAAAGCAATGTTATGATGTTTAGTAATCGCCGTGTTTGTATGCTTCTCTACTGCAGTTCCTGTCTGATTTCTGCTGAATGTTGGATTTCTTTTATAGCTCACACTTACTGCTAATTGGCATTCAACATAATATGGTTAATTCTGAATGTAAAATTCATTCATTTGCTACACAGTCCTTTTGTCATGGAATACCCCCCCCCCCCCCGAGTCACGTGGTATGGCCCATCACATGCAGAGGAGAGTTTACATTTGTTGCCACGCCCTCCATGATGGCATGCACCTGCACGGGGTTAACGTTGAGTGTATGTCTTTTAATTTAAACCCCTGTCAGTGTGGGCCTCATTGTTGGCCATTATTAGTGTCGGTGTCGAATGTTAGTGCCAATGAATGTGTAGTTAGTGTGTAGCGACTGTTAATGTAACCCAGCGTTTATGTCATTTTATGTTGTCGTTGTTACTGTTTATACTGTTTGTGTGTTCCTGTCTATTAGTGTTATTATGTGTGAGTGCCGAGAGTGTCCTTTATGTTTTACGTCATTAAATGTTTCACATCATCAAGGGAGTCTGTGCGTCCTGCTCAACACCCAGCGGCACTCGGGCCGTGACACCTTTTTATGAAGTGTTTCCATGGAGATGTCCAGGTGTATCGTATAGGTAGGCAAAGGCAGGTATTTACCTTGTTACAGGTCTTCTACGATTTTTGTATCTTTAAACAATCATTGACCTTTTCCTAAAAATGTCACGTTTTTCTGAATTTTTATTTGAGAGAAATTATACATTAAATTATACACTCCATTATACACTCCATATCACTCCATATCTGTACCTAACAAAGCATTCAGTTTAAGCCACGTCAGTTAACCCTATACTGCATATAATGAGTTAATATTTGTCACAGGACAAATGTATATGGTTTGGCTACTCACATGAATGAAATGGTGATATGACTGCACTGCACACAGTGATCTCTTGTGCTTTACTGTAAACTACAGCTGACAGCAGATGTGTAGAAGTGTTATAATCTGCAGCAGTCTTCAGCCTCACGTTAACACCAGAACAGAGACTCACACATAACATCACTTCCCATGTCTACTGTGAACGTTGAGTGTTTGCGCACTCATCCCACGCGGGTGAGTTTTTTAAATGAATATAGGAACTATGCTCATGAAGAAGGAACAGAAAACACACACACACACACACACACACACACACACACACAAAGAACGGAAGGAAGAAGTTAGAGCAAAACAACCTGAAACATGCACAGCATCTAAGGAACTTGCACATGTTCAGCCTTTGGGCACACACAGCTGGATCTGCTAGACACAAGTAAACACAGGCAAAAAGGAGGATGCACACAAATATTGTGGCTTTACAAATATCTTTTCTTTTTTGCTCTCTCCCTGTCTTTCCTACACATTCTTACGTATATACACATGTACACAAATCCTTGTTTAAGCACTTGCCAATCTGCTACACCAGTCTGTGTCCTGTTGTCTGCTGCACCAGTCTGTGTCCTGTTGTCTGCTGCACCAGTCTGTGTCCTGTTGTCTGCTGCACCAGTCTGTGTCCTGTTGTCTGCTGCACCAGTCTGTGTCCTGTTGTCTGCTGCACCAGTCTGTGTCCTGTTGTCTGCTGCACCAGTCTGTGTCCTGTTGTCTGCTGCACCAGTCTGTGTCCTGTTGTCTGCTGCACCAGTCTGTGTCCTGTTGTCTGCTGCACCAGTCTGTGTCCTGTTGTCTGCTACTGCTACACCAGTCTGTGTCCTGTTGTCCTAAGAGGTCAGCCTCTCATCATCGCAGCATTATAGCTGCAAAATTAGCTGACTTCAAACTCTCCATTCTCTTGACTTAAAAAAAAAAAAAAAAAAAAAAAATATATATATATATATATATATATATATATATATATATATATATATATATACACATACATACACATGACAGCTTTAATTCATAGTGTACTGTGAGAAGGACTAGGACTACTAATACATTTTTAAATCAGTTCAATTATAAAGTGCCTGGAAGTTAAAAGATTAAAGCAAGCTGACGTGCAGGTGCACACTGGGTCTCCATGTGTTTCCAAGACACTGAGTATGTTGAAGCAATAAACTGAAACTAACAGCCAAACACAGCACACTTCAGTTCATCAAACTGAATGGAATGAACCCAGTTATACACCCACATTGTGCTGAACTAAGTTAAGCCTACTGTAGTGTGCTAGTGTACAGTGCCTTTTGTTGGACTAAAGTGCAGTGAAACACACCAATTCATCCCAAACCTCACTTACAGCTGAACAAGGTCAGAACCTACTGTTAGTGGAATATAGTGTCATGGAGTCTGAGTGGGGAGATATTTGGAGCTGGTTTGTTTTCAGTGGAATATGACACAGTATTATTCAACCCAAACCACCATTAGCACCATTAGTCAAAACCCGTTAGCATCATGCTATCAGTATAAAAATGACCACTTCCTCTATCCATGACCAGACACACTGCCTCGTCACTGCTCAGAACAGCATGCCACTATAGCACATGCACCTCAAAAACACAGCAAAAACCACAACATACATATAGGCAACAAACATACCTAATGCACACATAGAAAACAAGGGAAACTATATCACTCAAGTCTGTAACCTGTATTTTCTGCTTCTTTCATGAGTGACCCCTATATGAGCTTTTAACCTCAACAGACTCACTAGGGGATGAGGAGCTGTATGCAAAATTCTCACATTTGTTTTAATGTCCTGCACCTCTAGCTACCTCTTATAATTATGCACGGCACATACACAACTTTATATATGTATTTATATGCATTTACAAAACACAAATATAAAATATCCAGGTAGCTGCAGTCCTGGTATCAGAATAGAAGATTTATGAAAAAGGCCATGGGAAACTGCTCAGCTGTGCACAATGCAAGAGGAGTTACCATCAATCAGCTAACCATCAATCAACTAATCATTAATCAACTAATTATCAATCAACTATCCATCAGTCAACTAATATTCAATCAACTAACCCTTGTGCACAATATTGGTGGCAAAATGCGCGGCAGAGATACAGCTGACTGCGAAAGGCATGGACGTCTATTATGGACATTTCACATATATGCCAAATACAGTAGCCAGTAAGCATCTAGTTTATTTCTATTCAGTTCAGTTTATTTTGATCACAGACTTTAAATCAGCTTTATGTTTTCCCTGAAAGTACTGCTGACTATTATTGCATTAAAAGGGAAGTGAATGCGTGAAACCTTTCTGAGAGACGTTTTTACAAGAGTTACTATAGTGCATGAAAATGTAGAGAATATTTATAATGTAGTATAACATGAGTTAGCAGTTATGTAGGGTTAGGGTTAGTTATGTAGGGTTAGGGTTAGCTATGTAGGGTTAGGTTTAGTTATGCAGGGCTAGGGTTAGTTATTTAGGGTTAGGTTTAGTTATGTAGGGCTAGGGTTAGTTATTTAGGGTTAGTTATGTAGGACTAGGGTTAGTTATGTAGGGCTAGGTTTAGTTATGTAGGGTTAGGTTTAATTATGTAGGGTTAGGTTTAGTTATGTAGGGCTAGGGTTAGTTATGTAGGGTTAGGGTTAGCTATGTAGGGTTAGGGTTAGCTATGTAGGGCTA
Organism: Electrophorus electricus; assembly: GCF_041902795.1. Classification (NCBI taxonomy): domain Eukaryota; kingdom Metazoa; phylum Chordata; class Actinopteri; order Gymnotiformes; family Gymnotidae; genus Electrophorus; species Electrophorus electricus. The sequence goes on along the minus strand of NC_137505.1, from coordinate 8,421,751 downwards.
GGTTTAGTTATGTAGGGTTAGGTTTAATTATGTAGGGTTAGGTTTAATTATGTAGGGTTAGGTTTAGTTATGTAGGGCTAGGGTTAGCTATGTAGGGTTAGGTTTAGTTATGCAGGTCTAGGGTTAGTTATTTAGGGTTAGGTTTAGTTATGTAGGGCTAGGGTTAGTTATTTAGGGTTAGTTATGTAGGGCTAGGGTTAGTCATGTAGGGCTAGGTTTAGTTATGTAGGGTTAGGTTTAATTATGTAGGGTTAGGTTTAGTTATGTAGGGCTAGGGTTAGTTATGTAGGGTTAGGGTTAGCTATGTAGGGCTAGGTTTAGTTATGTAGGGCTAGGTTTAGTTATGTAGGGTTAGGTTTAATTATGTAGGGTTAGGTTTAATTATGTAGGGCAAGGTTTAGTTATTTAGGGTTAGGTTTAGTTATGTAGGGTTAGGGTTAGTTATTTAGGGTTAGTTATTTAGGGTTAGTTATTTAGGGTTAGGTTTAGTTATGTAGGGCTAGGGTTAGTTATTTAGGGTTAGTTATTTAGGGTTAGGTTTAGTTATGTAGGGCTAGGGTTAGTTATTTAGGGTTAGTCATTTAGGGTTAGGTTTAGTTATGTAGGGCTAGGGTTAGTTATTTAGGGTTAGTTATTTAGGGTTAGTTATGTAGGGCTAGGGTTAGTTATTTAGGGTTAGTTATTTAGGGCTAGGTTTAGTTATTTAGGGTTAGGTTTAGTTATGTAGGGTTAGGGTTAGTAATTTAGGGTTAGTTATTTAGGGTTAGGGTTATTTATGTAGGGCTAGGTTTAGTTATTTAGGGTTAATTATTTAGGGTTAGGTTTAGTTATGTAGGACTAGGGTTAGTTATTTAGGGTTAGGTTTAGTTATGTAGGGCTAGGGTTAGTTATTTAGGGTTAGGTTTAGTTATGTAGGGCTAGGGTTAGTTATTTAGGGTTAGTTATTTAGGGTTACGGTTAGTTATTTATGGTTAGGTTTAGTTATGTAGGGCTAGGGTTAGTTATTTAGGGTTAGTTATTTAGGGCAAGGTTTAGTTATTTAGGGTTAGGTTTAGTTATGTAGGGTTAGGGTTAGTTATTTAGGGTTAGTTATTTAGGGTTAGGTTTAGTTATGTAGGGCTAGGGTTAGTTATTTAGGGTTAGTTATTTAGGGTTAGGTTTAGTTATGTAGGGCTAGGGTTAGTTATTTAAGGTTAGGTTTAGTTATGTAGGGCTAGGGTTAGTTATTTAGGGTTATTTATGTAGGGTTAGGGTTATTTATGTAGGGCTAGGGTTAGTTATTTAGGGTTAGGGTTATTTATGTAGGGCTAGGGTTAGTTATTTAGGGTTAGTTATTTAGGGTTAGGTTTAGTTATGTAGGGCTAGGGTTAGTTATTTAGGGTTAGTTATTTAGGGTTAGGTTTAGGGTTAGGTTTAGTTATGTAGGGCTAGGGTTATTTATTTAGGGTTAGTTATTTAGGGTTAGGTTTAGTTATGTAGGGCTAGGGTTAGTTATTTAGGGTTATTTATTTAGCGCTTAAGTCTCTGCCTCTGTCCTGAAACAAGGTGGATACAACAATCTCACAAGCATGTGGTCACAGCAGAGAATGACAGGAAATTATGTCACCCAGGGACAACAGGAGATCTGGGAGGCTGTTAGTGGTACGTTTCCTGCCCTGGTTCTAAAGGTGATGATGATGTGTGATGATGTGAGAAGATAAAGAGAGCATGCTACATCAGCTCCATCCTCACCCTCACAGGCTCTCTGAGCCTTATGACAATGCCTGACCTGAACTGAACTCTTCCATTGTGCAGTTCAGCTCACCCACAAATTGTGAGTAAAACGTTTCCTGTCCCCATTAATGTAATATACTTGCGATTAAGCATTGTCATTTGACAATACTCGAAAAAGAGATGAATTCCCAAAATGAAAACAACACCACAAAAATAAAAATAAACAAAAAACTCACTGTTTTTAGGTGACAGTTTTGTGGCAGATTCAAAGGCAGCATGTGTATCAGTGTTCCTCACACTTCCTCACACTTCTCATCAGTCAGTAGACAGTTAAGGCAGCTGCGTATATGTTTCTCCAGCAGGACGCTCTTCAGAGATATGGACCGAGTTGGCTTGTTCTAGACAGGAACCAGATAATCATGTTTCCTCCACTGTGGCATCCAAAAGAGCTTTTTCTTGTTTGCACATGTATATGACCTTTTGTCTTTTTGACTTATACCTTACATTGAAGTTTAGCAGTGTAGCATCTTCTGCTGAGTCTGAGGGAGCAGGAGCATATTACTGTCAACACTCAGAGCGAGTGAGACATGCCTGACTCAGGACAGTGCCCCCCACAAGGGTGGAAGACATACTGAAGTGATGAAGTCTGTTTGAGTGACATTTTTCTACTTATTTGTCCCCGTGTAATAAGCCAACCCTAACCATATGTAACAACTCTACATACTCTATATATGCTCAATAAGAATGAACAAATGTACTTTCAAAGTGGGGCAGAGAGTTATGATGTAACACATTTGGAGAGATGTGTTGTAGTTGGACAGGCGTGTTGTAGTTGGAGAGGCGTGTTGTAGTTGCAGAGATGTGTTGCAGGTTTAGTTTCAGTGTCTCATGTCACACCACAGACCTTCCTGTTCTATACCTTAATAGACTCAGTAACTTCCCGTGACACAGTCTTATTGCTCAGTTTAGAAAATACGTATTTGGCACAGTCCTTCCCACAGCAGGTTCTGAAAGTACTGTGTCAAATGAGCTCCACTCTTTTAAACTGAGAATTAGGCCTAGTAGATAACTAAATGTGTACTAAATGTTTTCACACTATCACTAGGCTGTAATGTGCCACAGGCTTTGCTGAAAACTGACACTGGTTTATGTTATGTTTGCCAGTGTGTGTGTGTGTTTGTGTCTGTGTGACTAACTCTGATCAAGCTGTATTTGGTCTGTTTTTCTGAATACTAACCCAGCACCCTGGTTCTCTTATCTGTGATCTCTGCTACAGGGACCTGACTGACCAACCCAGCTGAATAGAGTATACTGCAACAGTAATATCACATTCAGTCAAAAGTTAATTTGTATATTTGTGTATATCAATATAATCCTGAAGTATACACATAAACTGGAATATGCAAAACTTGTAATGATTTTGATATTTTGCAGAGAAACAGTATGTTGTCTATTTGGGGAAATGTTATCATTTCACAATATCTGCAGCACTGAATAAATAATTAAAGAGAAACACACACATGCACACACACAGACACACACGCTCTCTCTCTCTCTCTCTCTCTCTCTCTCACACGCACACACACAAACACATACACACACATCCCCTCTGTCTCATTCCTGCTTTCTCTTTCTCTCTTTCTCACACGCACACACACAAACACATACACACACATCCCCTCTGTCTCATTCCTGCTCTCTCTCTCGCTCTCTCACACACACACGCACACACACACACACACACACACACACACATCCCCTCTGTCTCATTGCTGCTCTCTCTCTCTCTCTCTCACACACACACGCACACACGCACACACACATCCCCTCTGTCTCATTGCTGCTCTCTCTCTCTCTCTCTCTCTCTCTCTCTCTCACACACACACACACACACACACACACACACACACACATCCCCTCTGTCGCATTGCTGCTCTCTCTCTCTCTCTCTCTCTCTCTCTCTCTCTCTCTCTCTCACACACACACACACACACACACACATCCCCTCTGTCCCATTCCTGCTCTCTATCTCTCTCTCTTCTTTCTATCTCTCTGTTGTTCTCTTCCTACATGTTGTGCTGTCTCTACACACTCTGAAACAAGAGATTTTTGTGTGTGAAACTTTAATACAGGGAACAACATTCCTTAGCAAAAAATGTCCTAATATGGCCTTGGACTCCGCCCCCTCTCCAGTGTGAGATAGCTATGTGATCACATCATGCAGAAGAATTCTGGAGGATTTGCTTGTATGCCAAAGACTTTGGAATACAGAACATGGCCTCTTATAATAGAAGTACTTAACTTTTACAATAACAGGACAATTACGCTTAACCCAGATTAAAGCCTAGATTGCCCACTGGTTATTAAGTAAGGAGAAGTGCTTTATGATTTCTTTAATTCTTTAATCGCCATTTGTGTGTTTTAACACTTTGAATTCTAAACACTGACTGATGTACTAATGTACTGACATACTGACAAACTGGGGCACTGATGTACAGTACTGACGTACTGATGTACTAACATACTCATGTACTGAAA
>NC_137505.1:8280000-8412500 GCF_041902795.1 Electrophorus electricus | reverse complement strand
TTCCTGTGTTTGCATATCAAGTGCATTGTTTGGTTTTGGAAAATCCTGAAATGTGAGTGTTTAGAGCAGAGCGCTAGTAAAATGGATTAGCGGTCTGATTCTGGATTAGAGGTCTGATTCTGACTCAATCATCTTTTTTTGCAGATGGATGTGCAAAGATATTTCACACTACCTCTCATTTTCAGAGGGGACCAGCAGTCTGCTGCCATGGCAACAAGAAGAAGGGGAGTAATGTGTGTGTAACAGATTAGAAGCAGCTTCTGCAAATTGTGAACTATAGTTACTGAAATCAGAGCATAAGACAGTACAATGGCCTTGTAATAATATCTTACAACTAAAGCCAGTTAAGGTTCAGACCCGACTGCACCAAGATAATTCACATTAGTGTAGCATTGCTGGTAAACATACTAGTTACTAGTTGTCTATTGCCTAATAATAAGCTTCAATCAATTTGTAATGCCTAAAGTTTCAAAATTCGTACCAGGTCTGAATGCCATTTCATAGTAAAGGCCTCAACGGAAATGAACTTCCTGTTATTGCTTAAAGACTGACAGAGTGAAGTAAATCCCGCCAAATGGTGCAGCAAAAAGGTAAAGACTGTATAAGAAGGACCTGTGCAGAGCTGTGGCCTGGAGATCACGACCCCAGCGGAGGCCCTCTGTTCCCAGAGACCCTGCTGCTGAGGACAGAGAGGGATGATTAGCTACACAACACTTCTGCACACTTCAGTTATTCTGGGGGACTGGAGGCGGCATCATGTTTTCGCTGCATATGCTAACAGAGACGTGTGTGTTTGGGTGCGCTGTGCTGTGCGATATCCCTCTCAAACTCTTTGTTCCTGTAACTCATTCAAATGTCAATATCTTCTTTTTAAGCATCGGCAAACTTTAACATGCATGTATCTGATGGCTCATAGGGATGGAATCATAGCTGTGGGGTGTGGGGTGTGCTCTGTGCTGCAGAGCGTGCTCTGTGCTGTGGTGTGTGCTTTGTTTGTGTGTTACATTAGGGAACTAGACCCTGCAGGGCAATACATCTGCTAGTTAACCCCAACCCTTACCTGATCCCTAAGACTAACTCTAGCCCCTACCCTAACCCTAACCCCTAACCCTTACCTAATCCCTAAGACTAACTCTAGCCCCTACCCTAACCCCTAACCCTTACCTGATCCCTAAGACTAACTCTAGCCCCTACCCTAACCCCTAACCCTTACCTGATCCCTAAGACTAACTCTAGCCCCTACCTGATCCCTAAGACTAACTCTAGCCCCTACCCTAACCCTAACCCCAACCCTTACCTGAACCCTAAGACTAACTCTAGCCCCTACCCTAACCCTAACCTGCTCCCTAAGACTAACTCTAGCCCCTACCCTAACCCTAACCCCAACCCTTACCTGATCCCTAAGACTAACTCTAGCCCCTACCCTAACCCTTACCTGATCCCTAAGACTAACTCTAGCCCCTACCCTAACCCTTACCTGATCCCTAAGACTAACTCTAGCCCCTACCCTAACCCTAACCCTATTGCATCAACATTACACATGTTCTTCAAAATCTTCATCACAATACTGAAGTGTTTGATTTGTTTTACAATGTTAATTACTACATCGGCTTACAGGCACATTTCTATCATGAATACTGTCCAGTTCTACACAAGCAAATACTACCGTGAAATACAAACACTACTGTGTAATACAAACACTACCATGAAATACAAGTACTACTATGAAATATGGTTGTACACTACACAAGGCCAGATGGCCCAGTTGGTTAATGGACATCAGCAGCTTGTGCTCCACCATGTTTCACATTCTGCACCACCTTCACAGAACCACTGTATGTGGGCCTGAGTCCTGAATACAAGAAGTTATTTTTTAATTATTGTTAAAATGTATAAATTAGTAACCCCTCAATCTTTACCTGAAAGAAACTTAGAGGTTCTTCAGGACATGCATTTAACTTTGCCAGAGCATTGTCCTATCACATAACATCTGTCTTCAGCGCTCACTTCAGTTACTTACATTTATAGGAAGAGGTCATTTGTTTATTACAGAGTATGAGTTATGCGTCTCTGCCAGTCGGCTATACTTGCATGTTATCTTGGGTGTGACCTAATTCTCAAGACTTCTCAAACATTAGCTGAAGTAAACACATTAAACTATACCTGATTTATGGGGAGGTCTTGAGATTAGAATTCTTTACATGTTGTCAGTGTTTAAAATCACAGGTCAAGATTCTATCAGTATCAGTTTTTCCTTGAAACTGAAAAATTAAGATACTGAAAGATTAAATGAAGTGAATGTTACATTTAGATTATTTTAATCTGATTATCACAGGTAACCACATTATGTCCAGACGCTTCTAGGAACAGGTCTTCATATGACCATCACTGCAATTCAATATTTTCACACTAAAAAACTGTAAAACACTGATGTCACAGCACTGCTATTTCCTGTGAAGTTAGATATTAAGATATAAATTAGATATAAACAGTATTATGGTAAAACATGCACATGCACCTCACACAGAAACACTGGGTTTGAGTTACATGGTGTGTGCAGTGACATTTTTATTCACATAAGTTGTGAATTTTATTCTCTCAGGCCTTTTCATTTTCCCAACCTCCCAATACTGCTCATGTGTTATCATGTGAGTCTGAGGTCCACAAACACGCGAGGACGAGCTACACCTGAAGCGTTGCTAGTGCGAACACATCACTGGCAACATGCATGAAAACAACTGCTGACGGAGTGTTGGAGCTGTAAAAAGCAGCATGGGTCCTGCATTAACCACTGGTGGAAATGAACCATTTTATCCCATATGTGTGAACGCATTACTGCCTGTACAAAAACATTGGTGGCTGATGCCCAAACTTAACACTCCGGAAAAGAAACTCAAAATGGATTCAGCCTTTTTCAGTGACCTCTCCAGCTCAGTGGCCAGTAACTAGGGTTAACGAGCTTAGTCAATCAATTTAATCAAGCAGGTCAAATGAAACCAACCCATTTCATACTTTAAGCTTGTTCATAAACAACTCTAGCTGGATCCTTCTATAGCAGGCAGCAGTTTCTGCTTTGTTAGTGAGACAGCACCACCAGCACACAGCTGGACTATCATGGCTCCAAATTTCAGTAATCGTCAGTTTATGGCAGAGACAAAATGAGAAAGTACAGCCCAAACGCCTAGACACAGCGAGAGCAGGACTCCGGCTTCTCTCAGAGTTTGGCATGGAAATGCCTTCAGCCCAATCAAGACAGCCCACCGTAAACCTCCTACCCAACAGGCACTTGGAACTAACCCCCACAACTTATTCAGGAGCACCTAATAATCACCAACAGGCCCTCATGGTGCTTTTCTAGGGCAGTTGGACAGGAGCAGGCTGCCAGTATCAGTAGCACAGCTACACCACCAGGTCTGCACATTAGATTCTAGGTGCACCGGCCCAGCTGTAGTCCTCAATGGACCAGATGCTCTCAAAGCTTTAGCCAGAGATCTTCACCAGTAAGAGCACACTGCAATTACTTCTTGAATTGCAACCCCAGATAAACAGAGGGCCCCCAAATGACAGCCCTTTTGTTGAAGCCAGTGAAGCCCAAACAAAGACAGACTCACATCATAGGTTTCTTTTATTTGCATATCAAAACATGGAAAATCCAAAGACTACCTTACAAAAAAAAATTTAGCTGAAAATGCATGACTTGAAAGCCTTGAATTGATGGACATCAGGCCAGAGTGAACAAGGAGGTCCTAGTGTCACACAAACTCTTGGTCCCGCCCCTCCACTGGTGGAAGTGAAACTCCCTTCACACAATTTGTCCTTCCTTCGAACAAACCATCCTGGCCACCTTTTGCATTGTTCTTTTATTTTTCAAGAAAAGAAGAAAACCCAAAAACCAAAAGGGTGAACGGAGGATGGATACATTAGGCTGTGGAGTCATTTTTGTTTTGTCACAATGCAAATTTGGGTCAACTAATTCATTTCCCACATTAGGTTACAGCTATAAGGTGAAAGGCAATTTGGAATGTGCAGTGCATAGATGAGTCTTGCAGGTCTTCATGATGAGCCTGCCTGTTTCTCCTGTTCAATGGCTGAAAATTAAAGTTACAACATTAATACAGTATTGTACACACATGCTAGTTAGAGCTCTAGGGCCTTGTGCACCTGACTCAACAAGCCCAAGAGGGCATTAAAACGAGAAGCCTTACTCTCTTTTGAGGGCAGTGGATTTTTCTCCTGAGTTTCCGTCTTCTTCAGCTTGCTTTTGTCAAAGCTGGTGACTTCTTCCAGGTTGGGTTTGTCAGACATGTTTGCAGTTGGTCTAAAGTGACAGACATGTTCAGTAACGGAACCCGCTTTGCGCTACTTCACACTATACGAATCAACTCGAGCCGACGGGTAATTTATAATCCCACAATGAAGGTTTAGAAGCATCTTGACCGAGCCAACGAGACAAGAACGTAATGCCCCGCTTAACTTGCAGCTATGCCTATATTTATGAAAATCTAATGAAATGTTAGAGCTGTTGAACAACCAAAATTACGCAGCATCAATGTGGCGCCGACCACCGCCCTACAAACACACGAACATCTCACCATGCGCCCGGGCGGCGTTTAAGGGGATCAACACGGCTGGAATATTTCAAACACTACATCAAGCTTTACGAACTGCTGGACTGCAAAATTTCTCCGACACGCCTACGAACACAGACGTAGAGTCCATCGCCTGCGCCACACTGAGCAAGTGACGGAATTATTATTATTATTATTATTTTTTTTTTTTTTTTTTTACAAACTCCATTTAGCACGTAGTTTGTCGCGTTTGCTTAAAACTCAGCCACAACACTTCACAAACGCAGCGCTACTTCAGAGGCATTAAGAAAAACCCAAGCACAGTTAAACTGCGTAAATCACACTTTCGCAATACAAAGGCCTGCATTAACACATGCACGCTGCGGAACCGAAGCGCTTCACACGTACCAGAGCTCGTGGACCGCGGCGTAAGTCAAACTGTGCAGGAGCGTCGGCGCTGTGCGGGCACGCGGCGCAGACGCAGCATATATAGTCCTCCGTATGCAAATTAAACCCGTGACGTCACGGCCTGCTTTATCGAAAAGGCCTTTTAAGTGAAAACTGGGAAAAGGAAAAAAAAAAAAAAAAAGTGAAAAAAGCTTTAATTCCTGGAACGTGGACGTAAATTAAATGCGATCCCTTGTAATGTTTTAGCAACAAAAGCGCACCACGTCATCATGGCACGATGCCGTGGCCCACACCCGTCCAACCGTCTGGACGTTAGACGGGGTGACAGCGACACCTTGCGGTCATTGTTGATATTGGGACTTGGTTTGTGTTTGTACAGTACTTGGAAACACACTGTAAGCTATATACAGAGAACTTTCCCACAGTGCAACGGGAACCACCGTTGATAAGTTCCCGTTATTCCATGGAGAAGCGCTTTGTGGCATTTTCATATTGTTATATTATTACATCTAATTTCAAATAATTTAGCAGTTAACATTAAAACTGCCCTTCCTGAGGTGCTACATAACATCTCATAACACTATTTCCCTACTTATGGTAATACTGGGAGAAATGAAATACTCTGGTCCCATTGTCTTAGCCTGTGTGTATGTGTAAATAGAACACCACTAGTGTGTGATACAGGGGTGTGTATTTGTATGTGAGAGGTGACACACACACACACACACACACACACACACACACACGCACACACACACACACACACACAGAGAGAGAGAGAGAGAGAGAGAGAGAGAGAGAGAGAGAGAGTGTGTATGTATAAATAGAACACTAGTGTGTGATACAGGGGTGTGTAGATGTATGTGTGTGTGAGAGAGAGAGAGAGAGAGAGAGAGAGAGAGAGATTGTGTGTGTGTGTGAGAGAGAGAGGCAGAGAGAGATAGAGAGATATGACATAAAAGTGAGTTCATTTAATCATTTAATCCAGAGCATGTACAGTGCATTAAAATTATAGTTCCTTTGATATTCTCACATCAATTAATCATTTTAAAGGACAAATTGAATTAACATTACAGCTATTGAATACTGTCGGGATTTTGATTATACTAGTGAAAATGTCATTGAAAAGTAAATAACATAGAATCTCATGTGATCCTACAGCTATAACTCAGAAGCTATTATGAATGACTAAATCACTAGGTGAAGTAATGTAATTTACACTCTACTTGTCCTGGTCTTTCCTGGAGTTTTGGACTCAGCTATAGTATTTGTGGTGATTGTCCACTGGAGTATTCATACTGAGCATCAGGAGCTTCCTAGCAGCCTGGGAGTACCCATCAGCTCAGTCCACCTCCACTTTTTTTCTGGTGGTGAAGTACCTGGAGTAGATCTTGTTGTACATGACTCTGTTCTCCATGTGGATGGCATTGCGCAGGTTCTGCCAGAACCAGGGCTCGGCGGCTGGTGTGTGCGGCCACTCCAGCACGCTGTGACCACACAGACGCTTACGTAGCCTCAGGAAGTGTGAGCGTGGCAACGAGGGCTCCAACAGCAGCAAGACGATTACGTCTTCACTCTCATCCAGCAGCCGCTGGTGCGCCAGGTACACAGCCATCTTGAAGGCACCGCTGGTGACGTAGGCACGCGTGAGCACGAAGACGGTCTTGCGGCTTTGCTGGATGCTCTGTGCCATGCTCTCCAGCACGGGGCAGCCAGGCACCCAGTCTCGCTCCTCCAGACACACGGGCAGCAGGCGCTCGCCTCGCTCCTCAAGCTGCACACGCAGCTGGTTCAGGACCCAGTCAGACACCAGCGGGTCTTTGGTGTCGTAGGTGATAAAGGCGTCGTAAACACTCTCTGCAGAGCTCAACTGCTGGTAGCCTTTGAGCTTCGCCTTTAAGTAGTAGAACACATATGACGCGTCCCAGTAGAACATGTGCATCACCGTAGCTACAAAGGTGACACAGAAGATGAACGAAGTGGAAAAGAAATAGGCAAGAAATGCAACTTCAGCGTCGATGCATTCTTTTATGTCGAAGAATATGACTCCTATTCCTCTGACTTGCTGAGGTGTATTACACTTCACTGACGTGGCCAGTCTGGGGATCTTCACATCACTGTCACGAATCCAAAGGATGAAGTCCAAAATATCACACGTGCATCGGAAGGGGTTCTTGTGAAGGCACAAATTGCGCAGGTGGTTTTCTTGCTTGGATGAGAAGGTGGACTGATTGATGGATTCAAGTCTGTTGTAACTGAGGTCCAGCCAGTGGAGATTCACAGTGCAATTAAGAAATCCACTAGACAGCCATGAGATTTTGTTATGGCTGAGGTCTAGATATCGCAGGGAAGGGGCGCTATCACTCAGATTGTTGGATATGTACAACAAATAGTTGTGGCTAAGAATTAGTTCTTCAAGTTGTTTGAGGTTTCTTATCAGAGTCCAGTTGAAATTTACAAGATCATTGTGAGTTAATCTCAGTGTTTTAATTTTGACAGGCAAGTAATTGTATACTCTGTTTGGGATTTTGCCAATGTGGTTGTATGATATATCAAGATATGTCAGATTTGTTAAGTACTGGAAAAGTTTATCATAACTTCTGTCTTTCTCTCTCCATAACATTCCTAGATTATTATGCTGGAACTGCAGTTCATTGAGGGAATCACTGTGCATCTGTTTAGTGGTCAAGGTAAATATACTATTGGAACTCATATTGAGGACTCTCAAATTAGGCAAATTCTTTAAAAAATCCAGATTATGGGTCACTCCAGATACAGTGAAATAGTGTGGGTTAAAGCTGAGGTCTAGCACCTCGAGCTTCTGTAATTCTTTAAAGGCATTATAATAGGCCAAATCGATTTTGTTAAAGGACAAGTCTAAATATTTCAGGTGTGGCAGTGATGTGAACTCAGATCCATTTGGAGCTGCTGCAAAGCCATTTCGGGACAGATTTAGGCAAGAAATATTCTTATATCCTTCAAACTGCTCTGGGGAAATGAAGAAAAGGTTATTTCTACTCAAGTCCAACACACGGCCAGCAGTATAGCACTCACGTTTGACCAGCATTTTGGAGACCTCAAAAGATTGTTCCCTTTGAGTACCAGACCCTGATAATCTGGGCAGGGAGGAAGGTGATTTTACAGTGTTTCCTGGATTTCTAACTTCAGAGGTAGTTAGAGGATAGAGACGGTTTTCTGAAAGATACAGCAGTTTAAGATAAGAAAATTTTCTAAATACATTGGATTTGGCACGCACAATAAAATTTACCCCTAAATTTAGCACAGACAGATTTTGTAATTTATACAAAGGTGCCAGAGTACAATTGTCAATTTCTTTGAAAACCAAACCTTGAATGTGCAGTGTCCTAAGAGAGGTCAAATTTGCAAAACTGGGTGCTAGTCTCACAGTGTCAGGATAAGACCTAAGAGCATAATTAAAGGAGAGATCAAGCATTTTCAGAAGTGGAAGATTACTCAAAAATCCTCCATGCTCAATGGCTTCACTCAAAAAATTATAAGAAAGAAAAAGTTTACGGAGATTCAAAAGGTTCTTGAACCAAGCTGACCTCATGTAGTAAATGGAATTCCCAGCCAGGTGCAACAATTCAAGGTGTTTAAGGGAATCAAAAGCTCGGTCATGAATCTCGATGGAGCGATTTGGACACGGCGTGCAGGGGTAAGGGGCGTTGTGACAGCGTGGACAATTACCCTGGAGTTTAAGGATTATCAGATCATGAAGCTCTTTGAAATCATCCTCCCCAATGTGTGCTATGCTATTTGAAGCCAGGTCAAGTGTTCGTATGGAGACAGGCAAGTGCCTGGGAACATGGCTTAGGTTATTGTATGACAAAGTCAGACTGGTTAAATTAGTAAAGACTAACAAACTTCCATTTTCAATCTTAAAAACTTTCAAACAAGAATTCCAGTAATAGCAGTTTCTGGACAAATAAAGATGTGTTAATTTTGTCACCTGTGAGAAGCTGGAAGTACTTAGTGAGAGGATTTTGTTTTCTATCAGTCTCAGTTGTTTCAGGGAGTTTGGAAGTTGGTCAGGTATAGACCTCAGACCAACTCCATTTAACTGCAACCTCTGTAGATTTGTCAAATTTGCAAAAACCCCTGGAGTGATGTTCACCTCATGATGTTGGTTCAGCCAGTTGAGATTGAGATCAGTCAGCTTTTGTAAGTCTTTCAGTGAGTCGGTTTTCAGGTTTCTGATTTTATTCTCAGAGAGGTCAAGACTGGTGGCATTCTTGAAAACCAGGGGAACCTCTCTCAGTCCTCGGCCATGGCAGTTAAAGACAACTTTCTGGACAGTGGTGTTCTCGTGGACATCACAGGGATGTGTCCTCAACAACTTTTCATTCAGTTTGCATGAAGCTGGACTGATCAGAAACGCCACCATCAACCAGCATGATATCCTAAGCCAGTATGTACTAGAATTCTGTAAGAGTATGCATTAGAGAACAATTGAACTATGTACTTGTCAAAATAAATACATAGAAAATGTAAACTCCATTTGAGTATATAAAATACAATGATCTGAGCAAAAGCAGTAAAATAATCTACTTCCTCTCTATCATCTGAAAAGAGATGTTGCTTTAGACATAAAAACCTACTACTTCACATCTTAGTGTCTAATCAGACCGTGTGAAAATTATATACAATCTTCTCTAACATACAGCACACGCATTCATACATATAACTCCATGTAAAGAACTGACATAACCCATCAAATAAAAGTCACTTTAAACAACACTTTCTTACCATATTAGCGATATTCCATGGAACTCACACGAGCACACAAATGTAGGCAGTTTCACAGAGTGGCTCTGTGAAGAGGGAAGTTTTGGTTTTTTTCACTGTCACTTTTGATCCTCTTGTGTGTGTATATATGGCCACTGAGGGTTTTTTAAGCACCTGGCAATTCACATGCTAATATATAAAGTTTTGTTTCCCTTATGAATTCCCATCAATCAGAAAACATAACTGCCTGGTTTATCTGGACAAATCAATCGATTTTCAGGGTGTTTTCACTGCTTAAACAGTCATTAGAGAGCTCTGACAGTCACTATTGTTTTATTTTTGCACATTAGGGTGTTAGTGTTTGAGAGGAAGTGGTGTTGACTCACTTCCTTTTTATGGACTTTGTCACATGAAACTACAAATCGATTTCACAGTCTGAATTTATCAGTTTAACACCATTCTTCTTCTGTTTCAGAAATGAAATAAACATAACAAAGATAACTTTGTACCCATTGTCATTGCATTGTGTGTACATCATATTAGTTAAAAAAATTGAACATTGGAGACCAGAAAATGTTTGAAATCACCTTTACGTAATGACACTCATTATACACCAAATCCAATCTACACATGATTCTCAGTGTCAGATCTTTCAGCATAACTGGAAACATATTTTAAAACAGTTCAATGCCTTTATTATACAGATGAGAGAAAGTTCAAGATGTGCTCAGTTAGGAATCATGTTATTTTTTCAAGAAATAAAACAATATTAAAATAATGAAAATAATACTATTAAGAGAGAGAAATGGAATGAAAAATGTTGGTATTCTTATATCTTATAAACAGACTTCCTTGGAAAGCTTCACTGTCAATAACGGGGACATTTGGGGAAATCTCTACACACTGTACAACAAAAAAAGCTGATATCCTTACAGAGATTACAGAGACTCCCGGAATAGTTTGTTGTAGTGCTGCTGACTTTCTGTTGCCATTACATTCCTGAGACAGAACCAGAAATATCGCTGTGCTTGAGGATTCTGTGGCCATTCCAGAACCGAGCGTTTATAAAGACGCTTTCTGAGTCTCAAATATTTAGAGTAGCACGAGGAAAATTTCTCCAGGAAAATCAGGATGATAACATCATTTTTTTCATCCATGAGCCTCTGGTGAGCCAGGTAGAAGGCTGTCTTGAAGTGTCCGCTCCGGATGAAGTGTCCAGTAAGGACAAAGACCGTGCGCTGGCTGAGTTGTATGCTCTGGGAGAGGTTCTCGACGAGGGCGCAACCAGGGACCCAGTCACGATCCTGCAGACAGAGCTGGAGCCGTGGCTCTCCGACATCCTCCAGCTGCACGCGGAGCTCCTGCAGGACCCAGTTGCTCGTGGCTGCGTCAGCTGTGTCATAGACTATGAAGGCATCGTAGGCCGTGCCTTCTGAGAGCAGGCGCCGATAGCCCTTGAGTTTGGCAAGGCAGAAGTGGTAGATGTACCACATGTCCCAGAGGAAGAGGTGACTTGAGATGGCCAGCATGAGAGTACTCAGGATCACGGAGGTCGTCACAATACTTAGGATGATGGACAATGAGCTGTGCTGGCAAGCCTGAATGTTCAGGAAAATCACACTCTGTCCCCGCTGATTGCCTGGCGAAGCACAGTTCACATCAGTGGCTAGCCGGGGAATGTTGACGGACGTGCGATTGATCCACCTGACAAACCATGTTGCATTGCAAGAGCACACAAATCTGTTGTTGTTTAAGAGGAGAGATTGCAGCTTGTTTATGACATTCTCTGGGAAGCTTGACTCTTCAATGTACCTGATTTGATTAAAGCTCAGATCCAGGTTTTTCAGACTAAATGCATCTTGGAGAAAATTAGGACTAAGTTTTGCAATTGCATTATTGTGCAGGACCAGTGTCACAATAGAATCAGAACAGCTGGCAAGCTTTGCAGGCACAGTCGATATGAGGTTACCACTAATGTCTAAAAACTCCAATTTTTTAAGAAATTTAAGACCCTCCCAGTTAAATGATTTCAGTTTGTTGTTTGTAATGTTTAATTGTGTAAGTGTTTCTGGCATGCCTTGGAATACTTGTTTGGGAATGAAGTTTAGATTGTTATGAGAAATGTCAAGAGACTTTAAGACCATTAAGTTTTTGAAGTAGTTGACATATCTTGTATCTCCATCTCTCCAAAGCATATCAAGACGGTTGCCCTTAAACTCCAAATGCTCCAGAGAGACACTCTTCATCTCTGTGTTAGTGGATGTCGATATTTGATTATGGTTCATTATTAACTTGGTCAGTTTCGTAAGATTCTTGGTAAAATTTAGCATGTGGGTTAAACCTTCAGCTTCAAAGTAATGGTTGTTGTGACTGATGTCTAGAATAACTAAATTACTTAGTTCCTGAAAAGCTGAGGAGAACATCAGATCAAGCCGATTATGGGAGAAGTCGAGATACTGCAGATTCTTGAGATGAACAAATTCAGAGCCATTTAAGGCTTGGCTCATAGCATTTCCTGATAGATTTAAACACCTGAGTTCATTAAGGTTTAAGAATCTGGAATGTAAAAAAAAAATGTTATTTCTGCTAATATCCAAAGTTTTTCCAAATGAACTACATTCAGAGTTGAAAGGACTCAAAGTTCCAAGTTCCTTATCTTTATTTTTGCAGCTGCGTGCATATTCGTCATATCTGAAATAGTGAATCTCTCTCACTTCTCCACTTTGGTACTGGATGCCTCGTGACATTGGGGAAGTGCTCTCCTCTCTGGAAGAACCACATGCTAAAGTCACTGCAGGTGCAGATTCATCCTCTGAAGGAGATGAAATTTTGTTGTCTGATAAGTTGATGAAATGGAAACCTTTTAGTTTTGTAAGGATGCTTAAGTTAGTTATTTTTATGAAATTTGTGCCAAGATCAATCATCTCCAGATTATCCAAAAAGGTCAAAGGGTGAAGGTCTTGCTGTGTCAGCTCTTGAAACACAAAGCCTCTGATTCTCAGGATCTTAAGGTACTTAAGTGATGAGAAGGTCTGAGAAAGGTTTAGTGAGGAAGGATACCTCTGGAGCTCGTAATTAAAAGAGAGATCTAGTTCTTCTAGAAAAGGCACTGAAAGGGGAAAGGTCGTGTGTGTTACTTCTTTTGCCAAAAAATTACTTGAGAGGTCTAACACCTGAAGTTCTCTGCAGCCTTGGAACCACTGTGGCAGCACTGAAGTGAGAGAGTTACTGTGGAGTCGCAGAACTTTTAATTTTGTCAAATTCTGGAAGGAACTTTCATGAATCTGCAGTGGTGCATTATTAGGACAGGGAACGCATGGAAAAGGTGCATTGTAACAGCGAGGACAGTTCCCACTCAAATCAAGGATCTCTAATTCATTCAAGTTCTGAAAATTATTCCCTATAACCTTTTGTATATTATTATTGTACAAGTACAGTTCCTTAAGACTTGATGGTAGCCTTGACGGTACATCAGTCAAATTGTTTGACTTAAGTGAGAGCAACGTCAGTTTATTAAGATGAAAAAAAGCATCCTTCTCAACATAATATGATCTGTTGCAGGGGTTTCGGAAGTAACAGTTTTGGCCAAGGTACAGATACTCTATGTTAGTGAGCTCTGTGAGATTTTCCTTCAGAATTGAGGAAATGCTATTGACCTCAAGACTAAGAAGCACAACATTTGGTGGAAGTCCTTTAGGTATGCTGGAGAGCTGATTTCCATCCAGGTAAAGAGACTTCAAATTCTTGAGTTCCCAAAAGCTTCCATTATCAAGCATCACACTTTGAGTGCACATACGATCCTTTGGGCCAACTTTGATAGGTACACAGTTGCATCGCATATCAATCTCAGTGATATTGTTCAGGCCTTGGAAAGAAGTGTTTTGGATGTAAGGAATGTGGTTGATTGTGAGGGTCAGGTTAGTGGCATTCGTGGGAATTCCAGTCGGAATCTTGGTCAGAGCTCTGCTGCTGCAGTCCACCATGACCTCCATTCCATTGCCAGCTAAGGAGACATCACACGGCAGACTTTTGGGGTACCACTCAGCCGCTGACCACACAGTTTGGCGGAAAAGCACAAGGCCAGTGATTAAAACAAATATCCTCCCTGCCATCTAAGAGATGGGAACAATTTCTGTATTAATCACAACGTGATAATGATTTTTTAATCTGTCATCTCACGAGTACATAGAACTTACTTAGAACTTCCTATGAGTTACGCACTTCTGAGGTACCTGGCAGAATCCTCACTGGTAAATAAACAGACACATATAAAAACTGTAGGCATCAGTTCACCACTGCAGGTGTTAATTCACTGCTGGGCAATTTGCTCTGTAGACTGGGATAATCTAGCTAATCTATTACAGTTGAGAGAATCTATTACAGTTGAGAGAAAATTTGAATATCTTAAGATCAAATAAATAGAGAGAATGCTACTCACCATCTTCTGTACTGGGCTCCGGAGTCAAATTCAAAAGATTGTTTTACGTTTTCCAAACCATGGAAAATGAAATTTTGCAATCTGTAATATAGGAGTTCAGAGACACGTTTCTGACCGGACAGAGCAGAGGTTGTTGTGCCCGTTACACATTGCGTTCATGACCATGAAGACACACAACTCTAAACACAACTGAGAGTGGGTATATTTAACTTGTATAAGTTCCTCATTATTTAACCATCTAGATGCAAATTCAGTACCAGTTCAGATGGATGAATCCTACAGAGAGCTTTTCCATAAAATTCTAAAATTCAGTGATAAATCTAAAATTCAGTGATAAGTAACATTCAGTAATGGGACACTTATTTTAGTATCATTTTAGTGAAATAAACAAACAAATAACACCAAATAACCTACCCCAGGTATCCATCCTCAGTGGATACACATCTAAAACACCTTATTAATTAAACATTGCTATATTATGCTGTGTATGCACTGATGTTTATTACAAACAAGAGAACCAGATTGACTTTTCATTTGCTGTCCATTATGAAGTTCGTTCTTGTAAGGGTAAAAGTAGCTTTTTAAAGTGTTTTGCTTGAGTAGTCACTGGTAGGGTTTCCACATAAACGAAAACAAAACCCCACAGGAGGGAGATGTTTCTTTAACATTTCTGCGACTGGGGACTCCCCATTAACTCATTATTATTAGTCTTGTGTTTCATATTATTCGTTAATATTGCTCAAAATGTGTTCTTATCTATTGTGATTAAAAAGTCTTCCATATAGCTGGGATATGTAAAATGTAAAATAAAACTACTTTACTAAGGAGGTTCAAATAATGACAACAAAATTAAGATGATAGCTTAAATATTTATTATGCATGAAACTTAAAAGGAACCACATTAAGTTTAATATGTAAGGCAGTCATAAAAGTTTACTCCCTAACCTTATGTAAAACATATTTTTAGAATGAGTTAGTGAAGTTGTCTAAAAATGTTTTATAATTTTTTTTTACTTTGTCCTGTGATTCTAAAGAAGTCAGTTGTTGTACATAAACGATAGGCAAATAATCAGCAAGAATACTACCACAGTTCAAATAGACATTCAGAACACGCATCTACCAAGGGTTAAGAATTAGATTTCTCTTTTAAAAATTCTATGTATTTGAGAATTTCTTTTCTTTATTTTACATCTCACACAAAATATACACCGGGCAAGGATTATCAAAGCAGTCGATACCTTGCTTGCACTGATCATCACATTGTTTCAGGTGGTCAGATAAAATATACATATGGCTTTGAAATAGCTAAAACTGTTCTTTTACGTTAAACCAAAGAGTTTGAAAGAGGATATGGACACGGTCACTGTCAGATGTCTGCGGCCCGTATGGCAACACGATGTGTTCGCTGTAGAGATGTTTTGTTCATCAGTGTAACCAGCTTCAGGTGTGGTCCAACAGGTGCAAGCAGACCTGTCACTTCAGACATGTCTCACATATCTCTGTTTCTTGTGCTGCAGTGATCTTGCTGGAGATGTGCAAGGAGCGTTGCATCCTCTATGCACCTGCTCAGGTACTGAACACTCAGCTACTGTTGTGCTGAACACTCGGTCTTTATGGTGAACTGAACACTATCAGTGGTCACTGGGGCTGTTGCCTGCAATACCAGCAAAGTTGGCTAAAAGGAGTACTGGCAGAAAGTGCATAGTTATGGGCAGGACTCTCTCCACTGTTTCAAATCTTTTCACATTTTGGCAAAGTTATTCATGCTGTTGGTAACAAGCTAGAAACTTGCTAGAAACTCTTCTGTGCTCTGCTCATTTGTCTGTTTGCTGTGGTTTTGGGTCTTTCTGAAAGTTCAAAGCTCCCTGAGCCAAAAACATTTGTCCATGGAAACTCCACCAGAGTCTTCCCGAGCCAGTCAGGAAGTGTGCGGGACGTTCACGGGGTGGAACAGGACATCCAGAGTCCTCTGGTTTGGCACATAAAATGCTGGGCTGTGCAGGAGTCATTAGAATGGGTACTGAGTGCAAAAGACAAGGCTCCAGTTTCAGTTCCTGCTTCATGCTATACTGTGGTAGCAAAAACACATTAGAATTAGAATAGACAGTTTAGAATATTATTAATCACAGAAAAGAAAAATGCAGAACCTCCAGTTATACTCTATTCTGAAATTATTGAGAGTTGCTAATAGCTTCAGTCATTCATTACATTCATTTACTCCTTTAACATTAAGGTTTTGCTTCACTCAAACAAACAAACCTGGCACCTACAACATATCTATTGATTTGTCTTTCAGGATATTCAGATTAGTTCTATGTACAATTACATTCTGGCAATTTAATCACGGTTAAGAGACAATTGTTTGTATCAAATATTATTGTTGTTAGCATAGTGTATGATGTTATGTAAGTATGTATGTATTTAAACAAACTATAGCAAACCAACTTTGTACTACAACCAAAGTAATATTTATAAAGCTGAGAAACAAGAGTATTAAAGAGTAAAAGGAAAATGGCAATGATCCACTGTAAACTACTCTAGTTTAAGTGACTCACTTTCGATCTAAGATAGGTTAATCGATCCACTGTAAAACTATGCTAGTTTAAATGACTCACTGTAAAACTATGGTAGTTTGTGATTCATTGTAAATCTAAGCTAGTTTAAGTGATCCACTGTAAAACTCTATCTTAAATGAGCCATTGTAAATCTAAGCTAGTTTAAGTGATCCACTGTAAAACTCTATCTTAAATGAGCCATTGTAAATCTAAGCTAGTTTAAGTGATCCACTGTAAAACTCTATCTTAAATGAGCCATTGTAAATCTAAGCTAGTTTAAGCGATCCACTGTAAAACTCTATCTTAAATGAGCCATTGTAAATCTAAGCTAGTTTAAGTGATCCACTGTAAAACTCTATCTTAAATGAGCCATTGTAAATCTAAGCTAGTTTAAGTGATCCACTGTAAAACTCTATCTTAAATGAGCCATTGTAAATCTAAGCTAGTTTAAGTGATCCACTGTAAAACTCTATCTTAAATGAGCCATTGTAAATCTAAGATAGTTTAAAAAGAACAAAACGGTATGGAGAAGAAAAGGAGAGCATTAAGGATTCCATCAGCTTGCTCAGACCATCTCTACCATTAGTTCAGTAATGAGCAATGAACTGTGCATACCCCAGTGATGTAGAAACAAAATCAATTCTTTCATTGAAGTTCATAGTATTTGAACATATACCTGTAGCTCATATTATTTGTGAAATACCTGTAGTTTCTCTAATCTTGGGCATCCTTTGGCATGCTTCCCGCCCAGTGGTGGTCGGTGACTCTGAACTAGGTGCTGCGTGGTTCTTCCGCTGAAACGTACCGTCCGTTTTCTGCTGGATCATTTTGCTGTGCAGGCCTTGGCTGCAGCCTTTGTCCTCTCCACTCGAGTAGCTCAGACTCTTCAGAGAGGACTCAGAAAGAGAGTGGATCTTATCGGCGGTGCAGAGCGGCGAGTCCATGGGCGTCGCGCAGCTGCTGCCTCCCGTGCTGCAGCCTGCATCGATGGACGAGCACTGAGAGCCCTGCAGGGAGTGGACACCATCACTCTGCAGGGACGACATCCTCTTTGTAAAATGGTATTCATACAATCGTGGTATTTCTCTCTCAGGTGGAGGTGCCTTCATCTGCTGGTCTTCACTGGTGGCTTGCTCGATCAGGTATGTGTTCCCTGCAGGAGAACAAACGTCCATGTCTCTCACAGCTCCTCTGTGTTTACCTGATCCTAAACTACAGTTTTGTGATTCCATTTTGTTGCTCTTTTGTGGCGTTCTCTCCACATGTGAGGTGTTGCTATCACTAGTCATCTCTGAGTAATTGTGCTCTTCAGGTTTACTGTCCAGGATCGGTTGTGATCGTGAAATCTTCTCCTTAAATGGAAACGACATCCTGTCCAGCTCAAAAGGACCAGGGTGATGATGTTCCCTTGAATTAACATTGCTGAATTTCGCAAGCCCAACCTCCACGTGCAAGCTAGAGCTCTTCGTATGCCGCAGTTCCTTTTCTCCGCTGGACATCATCCTGCTCTCCTCCAGTCTATCTTGCCTTTTCCCCACCACATCCATTTGCATGTGGTTGAAGTACTGTGTGAGTGATTTGGTCTCCATGGCTTCAGGCTCCATCTCCAGGAGGTCTGAATGGAGCGTCTGGGAAGGAGGTACTGCTCTGGACAGATGGCCTTCTTCCTGATTTCTGGGTATGGTCCTTGCATCACTGGCTGTTAAATGAAACTCACTCTTCTCTTCAGACAGCATTTCATACCCTTCAGCTGCAGCTACAAACATTTTCAGGGGGTTCTCAGAGAGTTTTTGAGCTGCTGCAAGCTCTGAACTCTCTGTCATTTCAGAGGAATTAGTCTCATTCCCAGAATCTGAAGCAGACTCTGGGCTAAAGGACCGAGATATTTCTACACCTGTGTGCCACACAAAGAGAAACATTTTAGTGATAAAACCATACAACCTCCCTCGCACCTATTTTAAAATTGTTTATTTGTACAAAACTTTGAGACTAAACCAACAAATGTGATTACAACATAGATAATGAAATGAATGAACAGAACAAATCCCTAAAACCAGTGAGTTCACACTTATGCCACTAATTAAGAAAAAAAGATTCACACACAACACAGAAACATAGAAAGTGTAAGTGTGCAATGAAAAAAGGAGGGTCAACAAAACTCGACGGCTGGAAGACACTGTGCACCGTCAATGAATAAAGGTTACGATAGAATAAGAACCTGAACTATTGTCCGACTGTGCGTGAGACTGTTCTTCAGATGCAGCCAGAGCCTCCAGCGCCTGCAGGGTGGAGACCACAGCCTGGTCCAGCACCTCCTGTGCTGCTCTGCTGCCGTGCGTCGGCACTGCGTCGATCAGTGACACAGGGACGTCACCGGTCAGCACAGAGCTCCTCTTCCCACCTGCATGCGCTCCTTGGTGTTCATCTTCATCTGAGCTGTCCCTGAACCCCGGTGGCGGAGCCGCTATGGCCAGGTTTAGTGACTGCAAGAGGTTGTCGTTGTCCTCCTCGTTGGCACCCTCTAGTGGCGGAGGAATGGAGGTCAGGTCTATGATATCATCACTTGATTCGGAGAGGGAGAGGACTGAGACAGCTCTGTCCCTCGTCTCTCCTGACATCATCATGTCCTCCTCACAGCTGATGTCATCATCATCCTCAGCATCATCTGTGGTCTCCGCGTAGCAGATGTCACGCAGCACCGGCTCATCCATGCCCTCCGTGGTGCCGAAGATTTTAGCATCACCATAGACCATGTGGGAGGTGTACTGGAAGCCATCGAAGTCCAGGCCTGACTCGAGCGGCTTATAGCCCTCCTGCTGAATGTACACAGATCTGTGCTCCTCCAGCACCTCAGCTGGGTCCTCCAGAAGCTTCTGGTAGCCCAGTGTCTGGGAGTTCATGCCGTCTGGTAATGTGTCTCCGAATATGAAAGACACCTTTGCACTCCGGGGAGAGTCCTGGACCATCCCCCAGGACCTGCCAAAGGCTTGCGTGTGTGTGTGTGTGTGGGCACCCCTGCTCGCCTGCTCGATGTCCCCATCCATGTGAAGGGCATGCTGGGATTGGTGTAGCTCAGTGATGTAGACGGGGGCGATGTCACCATCACGCCTCCTGCAGACGGCGTATTCAGCATTGGGGTCGCAAAGGATGGTGCCGTGGTCCTCATAGGTGCCACATGAACCGCAGTTCCACTCGAACGACGGGAAGATCGGCTTGTCGCGGCATTCACAGCCTAAGACAGAACAAGCAGCATAGCGGTCGAGCATAGAGCAACAGGGTGAAAACAAACAGCGATCATAGTTAAAATCCTCGTACCCGCAGGGCTGCTGTTGGCCATGCTGAAGATGGAGCGCCGTGAGTCCACGAGCAATCTGTAGTAGCCCGCAGTCAAGCAGGCCAGATTCATGGCATCACTGGACTCCATTATAAGAGTTATGGGCTAAGAAAGCAATGACAGCTTTATTAAACGCAAAAGAAATATCAGTTGCAAACATTTGAAATACAGTATGAATCCAAGTTAAAATTCTACCACAGCAACTGAGCGTTATTCTAATGTTTTCATTTATGCTTTAGGAATTTCAAACTGACACAAAACCCATCATAAGCACAATTTTTTCTGCAATATTTTATTTTTATTGTTACATAAAATTCTATAAAAATCTGTAAAATATTAATTAAACAAATAAGGTAATTGAAGATGAAAAAGCTTTGTCACTTAAATGATATGTATTAAATGATATGTATTAAATGATATGTATTAAATGGATATATTAAATAATCTGTATTAAATGATGTGTATTAAATGATATGTATTATAATATTTGTGTATTATATGTATTATATGTATATGTATTATTATATGTGATATGTATTAAATTCTATGTATTAAATGATGTGTATTAAATATGTAATAAATGTATGTATTAAATGATATGTATTAAATATGTATTACATTTATGTATTAAATAATATGTATTAAATATATGCATTAAGTGATGCATATTACATATGTATTAAATGTATGTATTAAATTATATGTATTAAATGTATGTATTAAATATATGTATTAAATATACGTATTAAATGATGTGTGATTTCCATTTGAAAGCAGGAAATGGCTGTGCTTGATTGATTGATTGATTGATTGATTGATTGATTGATTGATTGATTGATTGATTGATTGATTGATTATGAAGACATCTTCCTTCTTCTGCAATCATGCGTATGCATGCCTGGGACTCCAGCAGTGCTTGCTGGTTTCTCCCTGGCAACTTCTCTCTCTCACCACTGTGTGACAGGTCTGAAAGGCAGCTGGTCATCTCCAGCTGTGATGAGGGTCAGTGCAATTTACTGTCTTTAAATTACCACTGTCTTTTAGAGAAATTATCCCTTAACATTTCTGCTCTCATCACAGTTGTGTCAATTTTCTCATCTTATATGAACTTGTACTGGAAACGTCATACTTTGATAGGAAAATATTTAATGTATTTTATATGAATCAGTTTAAAGTTCTTTAACCAAAGGTGGCAAAACTGTGTTACCCTTTATAGAGATGGCTAAGATCATTTGTGAAGGGTTTACATGTTATCAAATATTTTTGTGCAGTGATGTTTCAGTCAAAAAGCCAGCCATGCTGCACCTGACTGCCAGTGTCATGAGCTGTGACTGCCAGTATGATAGGCTGTGACTACTATAACTGTTGATGATGTTTCTTCAATTAATCATCTATCCATCTGTCCATCCATCCAAACCACCTTTACGTCCAGTACATGGAGTTCCACCCGGACGTTCCTGTCATCCTCTGTGTACATTTCAATGCGGTTAACATGGCTGAAGTCGGCCAGCAAGGCCACCAGGTTGGTCTTAGTGTTGATGACGTGGCTGATGCCATGCCGTGGCCCCACCAGCAGGGTCACCTCCATGTGCTTCTCCCCTTGCTAAAGGCAGCGAGAGATACCAGCAAAGAAATCTTAAAATGTTCTTAAAGCACTGTAGATGTTTAAAAGTCTTGTATATCTTAAGAAGGTAACAGATTAAAGCTCATAAATTTGGAGATGAAACATTTTTATGCTACATTAACTATCGATGTACTGGTTGTTAAAAATGTTAGTCTGGATCTGTCTCAGTAAAATAAAGCTTTGTCGTACTTATGTATTAGTAATGTATGTTCATTTTGAATAGACAAGAATGCTAAAAAAAAAAAGCTCCATGTAGGCCTCATTAACATTTCTTTAACACATTACTTTCCTCCAAGCTCTTTTATATGGAGTTAATGCAGAAAGGCTGGTGAGAACACACTCACGAGCAGCGTGGACTTCAACACGCGCCCTCCGTACAGCCTGAGGTCACTCAGGTGTGTCAGGTAGGTCACCTTGGCCTGCAAGGCTGTCAGCTGGGAAAGACCAGGCAACATACCTTCGTGCTGTTGCAACATGAGCTCATGCAGACATGCTATGAATTAGAAGTTATTAATAAAAAATTATTCTATAAGAAATCAACCAACCAGCCACTAACCACAATCTAAATGGCCAGGAAACATCTATATGAATAACACATATAAACGGTGTTTGTGCTAATTCCTATTAAGGTACTCTTGTGTCATACTCTGGGCATTTTTTAACTTCTCTGACCATACTGTATTGCACAAGTATTGATGTGCAGTCATTGAAAGCATTTCTGCTTTTGCTGTTGTGAAGTGTAAAGGATCAATCCCCAGACCACCTGCCCTGGTATCAGCCTGCCCTACTAGCATAGCAGTGAGTTCTGTGCCGACTTTGATGAGTAATCTTTCCTTGTGCAGACTGCTGAATCACCAGCAGGGGGCAGACTGCACAATTTGAGAGCATATGACCATGAGTCACTGCAGGGAAAGATTCTACAAGCACAAGCGGTGGCACAGTGCTGATTACGTTTAACACCTGTCTACTTCGCTCAGCTGAACATGACTAGCCAATGTTTGTTTTCCATGTTTCCTCCAAGTTTGAATGTACAATTGTAACATTTGCAGAGCACGTTGTCATAGGGAGTGTGTGCCTGAAATATTCATTTTCTGGGGGCTTGCGAAAGATAAGTGTAAACTACAGGTGTTTCATGTCCGGCGTTCATGTCCGGTGTTCGTGTCTGGGCAGCTGGTTGCCTGCTTACCTTTTTCCCAGGAGGCACCAGGTTCTGGTTAGTCTTCAGGATGTGTGCAAGGGCCTTCTTTATGTTCTTCTCTTTCATGCTGGATAACACTGCTGGAGGCAGGAAAAGGGCCAAACCCCACTCCTTCCTGTAGAGAGAGAGACAGGGAGAGAAAGATAGCAAGGTGGAAGAGTGGGGCCTAAAACAACATCTCGATACAGTTCATCTACTCTGTGTGCATTGTGGGATATGAAACATTAATTCCAATTAGTATTTCTTCCACATTGCTCTACCTAAACCAGACGTTTAGGCTGTGTTGTGCTTTCCCAGGTATTGCTACCACGTGTTTGTGTAATTTTTTTTCTTTGTGCTTTCTGACCATTAACTGTTTAAATAACGTTGCTTCTCCACAGTTTCCTACAGTTGAAGCTCAACCACATTTGTGTCTTCCTCCACCTCTTTCGCTATACATATATATTTCCTAAGTGAGATACTGCTGCTGAGCAGCTGAATCAACCTCAGACACCTGGGAGGAGCCAGAACCGCTGGACATGCCTACAGCCCACACTGCAGATCCCTGTAATGTTTGTGTAATTATAGAATTCATTATATGTAATTATATTATCATTGCGTTTGGTTGATGTCTGCAGTGGCTGCTGCTGTTGGTACTCACTCAATGTATTTGAGGGAGACCTTCTGTGTCTGTTTGCTGATGAGGGTGAGGATGTACATCTGGAGAGCAGCGAGGTGAAGTGCTGTGTCGTATTTCAGCTCTGAACCGAACCGTTCTTGCACTACATCTTTACAGCTCTGCTTACCGTGACACAGAGAGAGAGAGAGAGAGAGAGAGAGAGAGAGAGAGAGAGAGAGAGAGAGAGAGAGAAGAGAGAGAGAGAGAGAGAGAGAGAGAGAGAGAGAGAGAGAGAAGAGAGAGAGAGAGAGAGAGAGAAAGAGAGAGAGAGAGAGAGAGAGAGAGAAAGACAAGCAGCACCACTACAGACCACACGATAAAATGCAGCACAATAATGACAAAATACAATAACAATTAATAAAACACAATACCAATGACTAAAACATGGACATAAGAGAAAGCAGTGGTTGATAGAACAGTTTATAGCCTTATGCAAACATAACATGTGCTTTGTGCCTTGTTCCTTATACCTTGTGCAAACCTGGCACTGAACAAACAGCAACTCAAGATGCCACAAACAGCAACTCAAGATGCCAGATTAATTAAATGTATTTTTATGTCTGCTGCTCTTCTGTGTAAAGAGTAGCCATCTGTCTTGAAGGTAGTAACAGTAAATCATGTTTTAAAGACCAAAAGTGTGAATAAGTTTACAAAGCACACGTTTCCCAGAAGTGCATGTTCACTAGGTTTAGGCTTCACTAGCCAGCTTCAAAATATTTTACAAATTTGCTTATTGTGCACATTTTATATTATGTTTGATATTGTGTGCTGTACACGAAATCATTCATCATTCATGTGTTGAAGATTGGGCAGAACTCTTTAATGTCAATATAAACACGCCAAAGGTGTCAGTATGAACACGCTACAGGTGTCAGTATACACATGCCAAATGTGTCAGTATGTACACACCAAAGGTGTCAGTATAAACACGCCAAAAGTGTCAGTATATACATGCCAAAAGTGTCAGTATATACATGCCAAAAGTGTCGTTTGGAGTGTGATTTTGATGTGCGTGTCAAGTAATAACACTCAACATTCAACAAACCAAAACCAGACAAGCAACTAAATAAATTGTTACTTTGAACATGTTGAACAGATCAGGTTATATTTTTCCATGAATTTGGATGCAGTACACTTTACTTGGAACTCTATGGAATTCTGCTACTTTTTCCAAACATCATTGCTGACAGGCTGATCTAACCTAATCTTCATACCATTCTACACTGCCTTTAAATTTTTCTGTTTTCCATATACTTTGGTTCTCCTAACTGCTGTTCCACTTCCGTAGCAGATCTAGAATAACAAAATCACAGTTTATTCCTTGGAGTTTGGCTTATAGTTTCTGAACAATGTCTTGGTGGTGCATTATCAAGTTTATTAACATACACTTAATGAGACCATTTTAGAAGACCAGTCTGTGCACTAAAAACATCCCAAAAAATTCTATAACAGCAAGTCTGCTTTCACTTGCTTGATCTTAGTTTTTTTTTTTGTCCATATAGTGCTGACTTACAGACAGATAAGATGGCTTACAGACAGAGATAAGATGACTTACAGACAAAGATGATTTAAAGACAGAGATAAGATGACTTACAGACAGATAAGATGGCTTACAGACAGATAAGATGGCTTACAGACAAAGATGATTTAAAGACAGAGATAAGATGACTTACAGACAGATAAGATGGCTTACAGACAGATAAGATGGCTTACAGACAGATGCAAATGTGAAGCAAAACACTGAGCTCACAAAAAGTGAACCATGATCACACAACTATGATTCTCATTTTTCCTATAGCCACCATATTAGTAATGGAGTAATGTTTTGTGTTTTGTTTTGAATTTTGCTAAATAATTGAATTGTTTCTATAAGCTGGCAAATTGCTGACACTTGTGATATATATTTTGAGACCTATATGAACTCTATATGAATTTGGTTTGACATAATAGTCATAATGGCCAAGAAAAACCAAACAAAAAAAAACAAAAACAAAAAGCAAAACTTTAGTGTACTAGTGTAGTTCTCTTTAGTGTACTAGTGTAGTTCTATTTATTGTACTAGTGTAGTTCTCTTTAGTGTACTAGTGTAGTTCTCTTTAGTGTACTAGTGTAGTTCTATTTATTGTACTAGTGCAGTTCTATTTATTGTACTAGTGTAGTTCTCTTTAGTGTACTAGTGTAGTTCTATTTATTGTACTAGTGTAGTTCTCTTTAGTGTACTAGTGTAGTTCTATTTATTGTACCAGTGTAGTTCTCTTTAGTGTACTAGTGTAGTTCTCTTTAGTGTACTAGTGGAGTTCTATTTATTGTACTAGTGTCGTTCTCTTTAGTGTACTAGTGTAGTTCTCTTTAGTGTACTAGTGTAGTTCTATTTATTGTACTAGTGTAGTTCTCTTTAGTGTACTAGTGTAGTTCTCTTTAGTGTACTAGTATAGTTCTATTTATTGTACTAGTGTAGTTCTCTTTAGTGTACTAGTGTAGTTCTCTTTAGTGTACTAGTGTAGTTCTATTTATTGTACTAGTGTAGTTCTCTTTAGTGTACTAGTGTAGTTCTCTTTAGTGTACTAGTGTAGTTCTCTTTAGTGTACTAGTGTGCTTCTCTTTGGTGTACTAGTGTAGTTCTATTTATTGTACTAGTGTAGTTATCTTTAGTGTACTAGTGTAGTTCTATTTATTGTACTAGTGTAGTTCTCTTTAGTGTACCAGTGTAGTTCTATTTATTGTACTAGTGTAGTTCTCTTTAGTGTACTAGTGTAGTTATCTTCAGTGTACTAGTGTAGTTCTCTTTAGTGTACTAGTGTGCTTCTCTTTGGTGTACTAGTGGAGTTCTATTTATTGTACTAGTGTAGTTCTCTTTAGTGTACTAGTGTAGTTCTATTTATTGTACTAGTGTAGTTCTCTTTAGTGTACTAGTGTAGCTATCTTCAGTGTACTAGTGTAGTTCTCTTTAGTGTACTAGTGTGCTTCTCTTTAGTGTACTAGTGTCCCTCACAATCAGACAGTAATAACGGTGCTTCCTGATTATACTGTCACAGAGCAAAAAGAATGTGCATGGTTGCTAAGATACAGAGAGTGGCTCAACATTTCTGTGGGGATCATCTTACTACACTTTCCCCTACATGTATACACACACATCTACACATCTGTGTACCTACACACACACCCACACACACACACACACATCTACACATCTGTGTACCTACACACATACACATATGCACATCTACATATCTGTGTACCTACACACACACACACACATATGCACATCTACATATCTGTGTACCTACACACACACACACACACACACACATATGCACATCTACATATCTGTGTACCTACACACACACACACACACACACACACACATATGCACATCTACACATCTGTGTACCTACACACACATATGCACATCTACACATCTGTGTACCTAGACACACACACACACACACGCACATCTACACATCTGTGTACCTAAACACACACACACATGCACATCTACACATCTGTGTACCTATACACACACACATATGCACATCTACACACCTGTGTACCTACACACACACACGCACACATATGCACATCTACACATGTGTACCTACCTGTGTACCTATACACAGACACACACACACACACACACACACACACACACACACACACACATATCTACACATCTGTGTACTTACATTTAAATTCCACTTAGTCTGCCAAGCCAGCAGTGACTCCCATGTTATATACATTAGATAATAAAACTTTTTGTGATTTAATGTTTTAGTCACAAAGTGAGAATGCTGCGATAAAGTTTTGTGTTAAAATGTGTGTAAAAAGTGTAGAATGTTTGAATGAAGTGACATACAAGTCTCAAAACCTTTCTATGTAGAAACACCAGAAACCAGCAGAATAGTAAGGAGTTTGTTATGGGCCGTGTACCTGAACGTAGAGGTACTCAAAGGCCACAGGGTCCCGTCTGAGCAGGTCCAGTGGGTCCTTTGGGACAAACGCAATGCGAAAGAAACACTTCATCTTGTGTGTCCCAGGTCTCTGTGTCACCTGGGTGAACGGACAACGTGACAGAGTTGAAACGGTATAGCAACAAGCAGACTTACACACACCTCTGCCCCACTGTGACATGGTTGCAGAGTTTACTGACACAGTAGCTACCTTTCAGAGCTCGAGACTAATAGTTAGTAAAAGTAGTGGTAGATTTTATTCTTATTATTGCAATAATACCACTGGAATCTGAGGTAAATTAAATCTGAGGTAAATTAAATCTGAGGTAAATTAAATCTGAGGTAAGGTCCTTTTGTGTTATTTGTCTGGGGCTGAACAGCCTTCACCCACTTCCTCAATCTGAAACCTCAGCAATACAGCTCTGAGATCAGTGCAAGTAAACAGCAGCCACACCTGAGTTAGCATCTCCTGCTCATGCAGTAGCACCATCCTTGTTCCAGATCCCTCCGCCTTGTGCTCCAACATCAGAGAGAAGTGCTCTATGCTCCTAATCGACAGCTTCTCTTGCAGGGTCAGGAGGACATCCTTTAAAACACAGCCGCCCAAACACACTTACTGTTAATGGAACATAGTACACAGAAAGATTTTAATGGAAGTGAATGGGTTAAAATATGTGTGTGTGTGTGTGTGTGTGTGTGTGTGTGTGTGTGTGTGTGTGTGTGTGTGTGTGTGTGTGTGTGTGTGTGTGTGTGTGTTGATGGGGGATGGGGTGAGAGAGAATATATATGTGCATTTGGATCTGGACTCTTCTCTGAAGTTGATTAGTTTCATTCAAAATGATGAACATTTTGATATTGTGGGACACTTAGTCTTCTGGGAAATTCAAACTGGCGTGACTGAATGGATTTAAATTTTAAATCAAGTGGGTTAATATGCTTTTTCATATTAATGCAGGAATACCTTAATGGAGGTGTTGCAGTCAAACCTGAAGGATTTTGTCTGCCCATTTTCAAGGTAAACCTTCAGAACATTTGGCATGAAAAGAAGTGAATTGTCCTTCACTGTTTCCTGAAAATGGTAAATTAATAATAAAGATGATAATCACTGAGTCATTATTTTCTTCTCATCCCCCACAAATACATCAATAAATATGATGTGATAAAACAGAAAATAAAATCATTTATGGGTAAACGTTAAAAAGGATGTCAGAGGTTACGCTTCTTGATTGTTTCACTGAGTGTAGTATATTGTGCATTTTATGTATTTTCTAAAGCTAAGGTAGGTTAGGATAGTAAGATAGGAAATTCAGTGTTCAGTGTGCAGGAAGTGGTCGATGTGGCTTCATTGTTCTCCTGTCATAGTGAGGCACAGTGTGGTTCCCAGCACAGGATGTCATGTGAAAGCTGAAATCAAAGGTTTCCACTTACAGGAACCTGTCCATTAATGATGACCTCCTCTGCGAAGCGTACTTTGACCGGGTTGGACTTCAGCTTGGCCTTTTTGGCAGCACTGATAAAGGCAGACTTGGGTGACTGGAGAAGATTGTGTGACACACAGAGTAACAGTTCAGTCAGGCGCTTCACTTTAATCAAAGCTGCAAACCAGCTTGTAGTCCACGACCGGATAACTGTTAAACAGAGAAGCAGTGATTGATCACTGTGCTCTGAACTACAGTAGGTTTACAACTGCAAAATATAGAAACATCATACACTTATCATTAACTTCTAATTCAAATAAATAAATAAAAGTTCATATTTATTCCCTGCTAATACTGTCAGTAAAGATAAAAAAGTTGTCTTTAAAAAACTGTTACATTCTTCTGTAAAGCTGAATGAGGTGTGTATGCTGTGTGTGGTTATGAGGGAGGGCAGATCCATGAACCATCAGAGCAGCTGTTTCAACAAATGTCTTCTACATTACACACGCCTCCACTGTTTGGGCCTAACAGCTATTTCCTGTATAAGGAACCACTTTTTGTGCTCTGAGCTCAACTGATGTCTTTGATCTTTGTTTCCCGCTGAAGGAGCTGAGGATCATGCTTCCTGCATGTTTAACATGCAGCAGTACCCTAGTAGGATGTCTGGTCTCATTCCTCCAGTTTCAGGAGGGTAAAATGTACCTGCAGTGTCTCTTGGGTGCAGATTTGAGGCATGCATCTAATAGCTGCATCTCTCTGGTGCAGATTTGAGGCATGTATCTAATAGCTGTGTTTCTCTGGTGCAGATTTGAGGCATGTATCTAATAGCTGTGTTTCTCTGGTGCAGATTTGAGGCATTTATCTAATAGCTGTGTCTCTCTGGTGCAGATTTGCATGTAATTGTTCAGTTTATACACTGCTAGACCATTTTAGCCTCTGGAATTTACTCTAAGATAGAAAAGCACAGCTCTGATTCGAACAGTCCACACTCAGTCTAATTAAAGACTTTGCACTTACCTGCATGTTAACCTTTAGGAGAGATATAAACAGCTACTGTTTTGTTTCTTGGATAGGTCATAATATTCTGTGTAATATTTCATGATAAGACAATCGTGTGTCTGTCTGAACATCTCTACAGACAGTTTACTTGCCTACAGTTTGAGCCTGTGACTAAACAACTGCTGTGACGCTTCTCCTGATGTTAATTTTGGTAACACACTCTCGTGTTATATTACTTTTAATTATTGTTTCAGTACTATTTACTGGGATGTTCTCAATATTCAGTAAAGAGAAGCACTTACTGGGTACGGTTGGACAACTGTCAAAACAATGGCCTCCTTACAACTCCTAAAACAGGAAAAAGACAGGTTAAAAAAGCTCAACTTAAAGAAAAAATTCACACCATTACACCAATTTGTGACTAAGATGCTTGTGTTCTACATATCTCTGAGATAATTGGATCATAATATTAAGCCAAAGATCTTTTTTCCACTCTGATATAAACCCCAGAGATTAACGGATGCTTTTAAGACTGCAGGATATTCACAGCACCTGTTCTGCCTAAAAGCCTGCAGTAAGACTGATGAAATACAAACACCTTATCTGAGATACACGTTTGATGGAATACGAACACCTTATCTGAGGTACATGTTTGATGGAATACAAACACCTTATCTGAGGTACATGTTTGATGGAATACAAACACCTTATCTGAGGTACATGTTTTAGATCCTCCAGGCTCCAGAAAATGCCCACACAAAAATTAAGTGGGTTTTTTTTTCTCTTGACATGACATTAGAAGGCAATGGAGATAACAAAGTGCAAAGAGGTTGCAAAAAATTAGTCCTCCTGGACAGAGACAGTCTCCCACCAGCTACATGCCAAAGCAGTGCAGGATCTGTCTGAGCATGGGCTCACCTCCAGCCTGGGACATCGATGGTCTTAGACACTCAACAAAACATGCTGAGACATACGAGAAGCACCAAACCTCAAACCTCTGAGAACACGCTGAGGAAACTGTTCAAAGGACCAGCAGTTTCACCACAGCAGACAATGTCAAAAATACTAAAATGAATTTCTAGTCATGCATTTTTTTTGACAAACAAATACACCAAAACAATACTAAGGTTATCTATTAAATTTAATAAATACTTCTCATGACACATTTAAAACAATTTACAATAAATAAGAACATTCAAGAATTTTTATTTACACATAAATTTCATTTACAAATTGGTCCATATCTAACTACTTACTACTTCTTCCCAAAATGAATCCCAAAAATGATTTATATCCCCCCAAATACCCCATTAATACATGTATAGATGTGTATTTTACCAGCCAGTGTCCAAGTTCAGTACCTGACCAGATCGATGACTCGTTCTCTGGGGGCAGAGCTAACTGCCTCTGCGTTTATCATGACTATCTCGTCTCCTGGAAATAGCCTGCCCTCTGAAGGACCTCCTGTGGACAACAGGAACTCAGCTGGGAACTGAGCCAAGGGAGGTACAGTGCAGATAGCAATGCGACCGTAATGAAAACTGAAATGGGGATTGTTGCATATTATTAACTCCTACTATAAAGTCAGTATCATGGCTGGTAAACCACATACTTTGGTCAATGTCACATACTGCATGAGACCCATATTAATAACCAAATTCAATTAAAAGATTTTAAAAATGAACCGATTCCAAATGGGAGGATTGTATGTATAAGGAAATGAATATTAATGGGACCTTAACGTCAGCGCCACAGTCTTATGAAACTTTGATGATGCAGTCCACTGACACATGCATGCATAACAGGGAAACCTAGGGCAGATGGGAATCTCAGTGCTCCTGGTTACCGGGGGTGACGGAGCGAACCACCACAGGTTTCTCGCTGCCTGCCACAAAGCCGAAACCCAGCACTGGATCCCGTCTCATCTCCACCTTCCGGGGGGCAGGAGGAATCAGCTTCTCCCCATCCAGACCCAGACGGACCTCCTCCAGAGAACTGGCCTGGGACAAGTGACTGAATTGGGCAAGAGGTGGAGGGAGATAGCAAAGAAAAGAGAGAGAGAGCGAGAGAGAGAGAGAGAGAGAGAGAGAGAGAGAGAGAGAGAGAGAGAGAGAGAGAGAGACAAAGGAAGAGAGAGAGGTGGGTGACCAGGAAACAAAAGGGTCTGCTAAAGCTAAAACCTAAAACTATAAAATTAGAAGTTAAAGAAAAGATTGCTAGTGTACTTTGCTTTCTTGATGAGCAGATGGACCTGATAAAAATCGGTTTGTGAAGCTGTCACACTGTACCCTTATTGATGGCATACTGGCCCGTGAAATGGATTGATTATCAAGTTTGGATCCGACGGCTGTGCCTTACACAATGCCAACCTGCGGCTGATTGCATAGCAGCGTGTCCTGTTGAAGTCACTGTTTAACTCCATTGTTCATCTGCGGACAATCTGTGAACGTCTAGTCAAGCATTGTTAGCTAATTAGAGCCGTGGGAAGGCTGTGCTCACTTCCCTGTCATGCCTGACACACGCTACACCCCGTGCTGAAGGCCTACCATTAATGCTTCAGGCTACAAACAAGGAAGGGAGAGAGGACCCACTCTGTGCATCACAGTCGAATCCACAGCTCCCAAGCCTCAGGGCACACACAAATATAACAGAAACTGCACACAAATCAAGTTTGCTGTTTGACAAACAAACTCCTAGTAAAAAGAGTGGTCTGTGAACCAGAACATTGAGAAGGGCTTAAGTGACAAGCCCAACAGATTGCGCACTGTGTGAAAACATACGGGTGCCAGCGACCAGGAAGTGTAACATCTTCTCTCCAATCGTCAGCCACCTGCTACAGGCGCTGCTTGAGGACCCTGACGACCGCTAATCACAGCCGACCGATAATCACTAGCATTTGCCGCTCGTGTGCCACCGCGTTAACGTGGTGCGGCTGCACCCGCAGAGTTAATGCATGAGGATGGCACTGAGAGGCTGTGCTCATTCTGGACTCCATGACTGTAATTCTCCACAACACCAAGGGAAATGTGTGAGCAGAGGAATCACAGGAAGATGCTGCTGACAGGGGAATCATTAAAAATGTAACACACTCTTAGCTGGAAATGTTAATCTGGTCCCAGTTACATCCTCAGGGTGTATCTTAGCAGCTGGGTCTTCAAACTCCTGAACAGTGCCTGTGCAAACTAAGAGTGTTCCACATGATGGCCTGGTTGGTGTACCAAAGAGCAAAGGGAAGGCGCCTTCCTATTGTGTCGCATTTCGGTTCAGTTGTTCCATTGCTTTTTTTTGACTCAACAGACTGCTCTGGTTTCTCTTCATGCCTCTGAGTTATCAGCCACTGCATATACAGAGACACCCTTTTAGTTCCTGAGACTGTAGAGCACAGAGGAGCACAGGAGAGCACAGAGGAGCACAGGCACTGCCTTGGTGGATCATGCGGAACTTTAAAATGTGGTACAGCACATTGGATTCTGGTTGGACTGACTAGGGATTAACAAGCCATAACACAAGAAGGATGGACCTGAACCGGAGGGGCCGGAGGGTTGATTACTACCCCTGTAAGTGACATGACTAATGTTCAGACCCCTGTGCTGGTGGTAAAATACACAGAATGCCTCATACGGCATCCGACCAGCACGATCAGACTTTAGGGATCAGGGGAGTCACAGTGCTGTAGTGTTCTATCACCACTGCAAACATAAAACTGCACCAGTGTTGTGACGATTCTGCATCAACAAAGGTAAAAGCCTGAAAAAAGACACAACTCTTGATCAATCTCTCCTCAGCCACCTTCAGCTGTAACATGTTTAGAAATTATGGTCATTACAGACAGTGTGGATTATGACTTCTGACAGAACTCATTATTGTGAGTTCACTGCTCTATATATTTGCAATAAGCCTTCATATTTTAAACTCACCTTATGAATTTTTCTTCTGAATTATTTTTTTTAACCCCTAAACCTTTTTAGGACTGGTGAAACCAAAATGTTAAGCTTACGTTGTTAACTAGTAGCTACCTTATATGGCTTTTAGACACTAGATGGCAGAATGGAGCTGTCTCATGCAAAAGGGGGCTGTGCTGTTTGAAATGTAGAAATCATTAACATCCGATAGCTAATTCATTTACACGATGTTTTTAAGGTCTCTAGTTAAAGCCGAAATTCTCCCACATCTCTGACTGTTCTTAAATATT
This sequence comes from Electrophorus electricus, assembly GCF_041902795.1. NCBI lineage: Eukaryota > Metazoa > Chordata > Actinopteri > Gymnotiformes > Gymnotidae > Electrophorus > Electrophorus electricus. Next base: position 8,378,415 of record NC_137505.1, on the reverse strand, counting down.
CTTGATAATTAAAAGTCTTTCAAATAAACCTGTTTGTGGGTTGGTAAACAGGTGAAAAAAAGAACATGTAAGGGAAGGCAAACATGTTCACAGCATAAAAAAAATCAGGGTGTAAACCTTTACAAACTTTATGAACTGTAAAATAATTACTTGTAAAACTACTGCAAAATGTAAAACTGATGCTGATAATATCAGTTTCTGTCACACTACACAAATTGGCACAATAACTAAAGTGGAGTAAATGGATTTGTTTTAGGGATCTGTACTGATATATAAACTGTCTGGAAAGGTTTTGATTGGTCATTTTATACACAGCACACAATAAAATAGTGCTCATCTGAATCCACTGGAGTCTTATCAGGCCAAAGGGCAACACTGTACTGACGTACGAACGCTAGTGGAACTGCAGCTGCAGGGAGCCGTGTGTCATCAAATCAGCACATGGCCACATGGAGAGGATGTAATTCAGAGCTGCCCTCACCCACACACTGTCTGTCACGCCAGATTACGGGTGTGCACGGTTCCCTTATACAGAGGATGCCAGTAGTGGGCTGAGGGCTGATGGTGACTGCTGTAGTGTTCAGTGCAGAGCACTCCTTAAATAAATAACACGCTTAACACCAGGCATTACCCTGACCCTAACACACACACACATGAGCACTTAACACACCAGGCATAACCCTGACTCTAACACACACACATGAGCACTTAACACCAGGCATTACCCTGACTCTAACACACATGTACACACTTAACACCAGGCATTACCCTGACTCTAACACACACACATGAGCACTTAACACCAGGCATTACCCTGACCCTAACACACACGCATGAGCACTTAACACCAGGCATTACCCTGACTCTAACACACACGCATGAGCACTTAACACCAGGCATTACCCTGACTCTAACACACATGTACACACTTAACACCAGGCATTACCCTGACCCTAACACACACACATGAGCACTTAACACCAGGCATTACCCTGACCCTAACACACATGTACACACTTAACACCAGGCATTACCCTGACCCTAACACACACACATGAGCACTTAACACCAGGCATAACCCTGACCCTAACACACACACATGAGCACTTAACACCAGGTATTACCCTGACCCTAACACACATGTACACACTTAACACCAGGCATTACCCTGACTCTAACACACACACATGAGCACTTAACACCAGGCATTACCCTGACTCTAACACACACATGAGCACTTAACACCAGGCATTACCCTGACTCTAACACACACACATGAACACTTAACACCAGGCATTACCCTGACTCTAACACACACACATGAGCACTTAACACCAGGCATTACCCTGACTCTAACACACACACATGAGCACTTAACACCAGGCATTACCCTGACCCTAACACACACACATGAGCACTTAACACACCAGGCATAACCCTGACTCTAACACACATGCATGAGCACTTAATACAGCAGTAACCTGACCCTAACACACACACATGCACACTTAACACACCAGGCATTACCCTGACCCTAACACACATGTACACACTTAACACACCAGGCATTACCCTGACTCTAACACACACGCATGAGCACTTAACACACCAGGCATAACCCTGACTCTAACACACACACATGAGCACTTAACACACCAGTACCCTGAACCTAACACACACACATGCACACTTAACACCTCAGGTATTACCCTGACCCTAAAACACACATGTACACACTTAACACACCAGGCATAACCCTGACCCTAACACACATGCGTACACACTTAACACACCAGGCATAACCCTGACCCTAAAACACACATGTACACACTTAACACACCAGGCATAACCCTGACCCTAACACACATGCGTACACACTTAACACACCAGGCATAACCCTGACCCTAACACACATGCGTACACACTTAACACACCAGGCATAACCCTGACTCTAACACACATGCGTACACACTTAACACACCAGGCATAACCCTGACCCTAACACACATGCGTACACACTTAACACACCAGGCATAACCCTGACCCTAACACACATGCGTACACACTTAACACACCAGGCATAACCCTGACCCTAACACACATGCGTACACACTTAACACACCAGGCATAACCCTGACCCTAACACACATGCGTACACACTTAACACACCAGGCATAACCCTGACCCTAACACACATGCGTACACACTTAACACACCAGGCATAACCCTGACCCTAACACACATGCGTACACACTTAACACACCAGGCATAACCCTGACCCTAACACACATGCGTACACACTTAACACACCAGGCATAACCCTGACTCTAACACACATGTACACACTTAACACACCAGGCATAACCCTGACTCTAACACACACATGAGCACTTAACACACCAGTACCCTGAACCTAACACACACACATGCACACTTAACACCTCAGGTATTACCCTGACCCTAAAACACACATGTACACACTTAACACACCAGGCATAACCCTGACTCTAACACACATGCATGAGCACTTAATACAGCAGTACCCTGAACCTAACACACACACATGCACACTTAACACCTCAGGTATTACCCTGACCCTAAAACACACATGTACACACTTAACACACCAGGCATAACCCTGACTCTAACACACATGCGTACACACTTAACACACCAGGCATAACCCTGACTCTAACACACATGCGTACACACTTAACACACCAGGCATAACCCTGACTCTAACACACATGCGTACACACTTAACACACCAGGCATAACCCTGACTCTAACACACATGCGTACACACTTAACACACCAGGCATAACCCTGACTCTAACACACATGCGTACACACTTAACACACCAGGCATAACCCTGACTCTAACACACATGCGTACACACTTAACACACCAGTTTGCTCTGGCACATACTGCTCAACACATTCACCCACTAACTCAGGCTGGGAACTCAGGAGGTGGAGTTGGAAGAAAGGAGAGTGGCAACACAGGCACACGAACACCTGTGATTACCTGTGAACACGAACACCTGTGATTACCTGTGAACACGAACACCTGTGATTACCTGTGAACACGAACACCTGTGATTACCTGTGAACACGAACACCTGTGATTACCTGTGAACACGAACACCTGTGATTACCTGTGAGCACCTGCTAGTTCAGCCACGATTACCTACAAGCACCCATAATTACCCACGATCACCCACGATCCCCACTGTCTCCACACGCAGCTGTGCAATTCCACCAAGCCTCAGCTCAGCCTTACTTCAGATCTCCACTCCCTTATGCTCATGAGACCAGAGGCCATGTGCCACCAGCTCCCTACATGGGAGGCTAATTTAAAAAAAAAACAAGCCATATTCACTCCCTCCCCAACCACCAAGAAGACAAAGCCATTGAGCACAGGCCAGAGTCAGCCGTGAGATTAGTGAGAACAGGCCGGAGTCAGCCGTGAGATTAGTGAGAACAGGCGGGAGTCAGCCGTGAGATGTAGCGAGCACAGGCCGGAGTCAGCCGTGAGATTAGTGAGAACAGGCGGGAGTCAGCCGTGAGATGTAGCGAGCACAGGCCGGAGTCAGCCGTGAGATTAGTGAGAACAGGCGGGAGTCAGCCGTGAGATGTAGCGAGCACAGGCCGGAGTCAGCCGTGAGATTAGTGAGAACAGGTGGGAGTCAGCCGTGAGATGTAGCGAGCACAGGCCGGAGTCAGCCGTGAGATTAGTGAGAACGATGTAGCGAGCACAGGCCGGAGTCAGCTGTGAGATTAGTGAGAACAGGTGGGAGTCAGCCGTGAGATGTAGCGAGCACAGGCCGGAGTCAGCCGTGAGATGTAGCGAGCACAGGCCGGAGTCAGCCGTGAGATGTAGCGAGCACAGGCCGGACTCAGCCGTGAGATGCGTCTGTGTGAGCCAGACCTGGGCAGAGCAGCAGAGATGCGCTGTTTGATACTGGAGCAGAGGAGCGAGCTGCACTGATTCACAGAGCTACGTGTGCGACTGTGAGCTGTACGCCTGTATTTTTAGAAGCAGAGAGACTGCATTCACTTTCCTTTCACTGCCAGGAGCAGCAGAAAAAGAAAGAAAGAAAAGCAAAACAGGCCTCACTGTCTCACCATCAAGGAGCTTCAATTGTGGGCAGTGGTGGCTCAGTGCTTAAGGTACTCAACTGGTAGTCAGAAGGCTGTTGGTTCAAGTCCCACTGCTGCCAGGTTTCCACTGTTGGACCCCTGAGCAAGTTTTTTTAGATAAAATTTTTTTTAGATAAAAGTGTTAGCTAAACGTATCTCTCTCACTTGAAACACAGGTGCAATAATTGTGCATGTTCCCCTATAAATCTTGTTCTATGACTAGTATGTTAATGCTCAGAAACCCTACAAGATCTGTATCAGAATTTTGGAAACATCAAAGTGGCCCCTGCCCTCTCCCACTCTGCCTTTATGTGGCTAGCATGTGCTAAATCTGAGCAAGGTGTGTGTACGGGGGAGGAGACCCAGTGTGGTGTGTGTACGGGGGACGAGACCCAGTGTGGTGTGTGTACGGGGGAGGAGACCCAGTGTGGTGTGTGTACGGGGGAGGAGACCCAGTGTGGTGTGTGTACGGGGGAGGAGACCCAGTGTGGTGTGTGTACGGGGGAGGAGACCCAGTGTGGTGTGTGTACAGGGGAGGAGACCCAGTGTGGTGTGTGTACGGGGGAGGAAACCCAGTGTGGTGTGTGTACGGGGGAGGAGACCCAGTGTGGTGTGTGTACAGGGGGCAGCAGACTGCCTGCAGGAATGAAACCAGGTACTGATGGCATGCACAAACACACACACTACTCACTCGATATAGCAGTCACGCCCACTTCTACTGGCAGCCATGTCCCAGCCATCCAGGGCTCGATGGGAGGAGCTCCAGTCCCCAGAGGGTGGGGGGCAGCCCGGCGTCTTGGTCCTGTGGCTGAGGGGTCAGCAGAAGAGACTGGTTCAGACAGGCATTGAAACAGGTGCCTTATGTGACTCATATATCAACAAGATGCTTCTGGGCAAATATATGTATTTGGACACTTTTTATCTGGAAATAAATGTGCACTCCAGAACACTGGCCAGAACAAAGACATTTACAAGAGCTCTAGCAAACAGATCTAGAGGTTATTATAGACCCAGATGTGACTTTTGCACTTGTTTGATTTGACTTTTACACTTGTTGTCATCTGTCAACATGAAGGCCAAAACGTTTCTAAAATTATGTTTAATTTTCTGAACTGAGAGGGGGCTGTGATTTGTGTGGAGAGTCACATAGTATAAACACGACTGGATTAAAACTGATGTTCCAGTTCAGTTTGAACTTCTGGAGCAGAAAACTAGGCAAGGAAGGAAGGAAGGATGTTAATTAATTCAATCATGAAATTAAACACTGTGGGCATGTGCCTTATTTAGATTGATAGACAGGCATTCCACCAGGTTATCAGACAGACACCTTGCACAGGTGGGCTTTATTTTCAGAGCTGTTTTTCATTCTAACTGCTTCAATACATTTTTGAAAAAGCCTTTCCTAATGCAACATTTTATTCAAGACCACCGAACATTAATCCATTCTATAGAAACCTTTTGACGTTGTTGTACAGTACTGCACCATGGAACAGGGCACTTTAAAACAACTTCAAGTGGTGGGATGAAAGAGTGCCATGACCTTTGACCCTTCAGTGATGGTCAAGCTGGAATTCGGGTGGTTTATAAAGTGTTGTTCATGGAAGCTGCATGAAGGGTCTGTGGTTCTTTATTTGTGGCATTAGACAGGATCACACTGATGATATAAATCTGTTTGTAATAATGTGATGTCAAGACGTTTGTTTGAATATGTATTGTGTTTGATTCACAGCTGCCTCTCACTCTTCTCATCTACTTTCATTTGTTTACTGTAGCTACACCCACTGCATGTGACGCTGAATAGAGGAGAAAATGTATCTGTTAAATTAATACCATATATATATATTTATTTTTTCATTTTTTAATTTTTTTTTTCTTTCCCATCCGTATTTGTAGGGCTTCTTCTGAGAGTTTATGAGTTGCATAATCAGATTCCAACCTGAAGTCCATGGAGAGCTCAGGAAAACTTTGTATGTTTTAGTATGTGGGCGAGAGGTGTCAATGGATTCAAATACAGTGGATTCAATCAGAACAAAAGGTATCAATATGGAACCTGACAGTAGACATCTTTAGCATTTCATATGAATTTGGTCCTGTAAATTATTATGAATTTGCAATTGTGAGATCACATTGTCCATACAACATTCAAGGCTCTAGGTGACTACACCTGGGAGACTACACCTGGGAGACTACACCTGGCAGACTACACCTGGGAGACTACACCTGGGAGACTACACTTGGGAGACTACACCTGGGCGACTACACCTGTGGCTCTTTCACACTCAGCTGCTGGGAAGACAAAGTCAATTTCACTCACACTAAGGGTTCATATTAATGCTAATCACCTGCAGTTATGAAACCTGAACAGATTGAACAAAGCCTGGAGTCATACAGGGTTTAACTCACCTCTGTTAAAGCTGTGTCAGGCAGGTTTTAACTTCCCTCTGTTAATGTCTGCATGCTGTGACTGTCACAATGGCTCTCACTAAGTATTTCAAAACTTAGTTAACTTTGGGTATGTTTGGAACTTCCTGTGCTTTAACCCCAAAAAAATGAAAATGAATTATTGAGCAGTGAGATGATCGAAACCTCTCCAGCAACCACTACAGCAAGCTGGAAAGTACTGTTTTATTAGGATTAAAAAAAAGTTTAAACACCATGCTGCTGTAAAAGCTATAGTCAGACTAACATTCTGTTGTACACACACACACACCCAAATATATGAACACAGAGGTTATACAACAGTGATGGCAGAAAGATATGTCTCTTGTCTGGCAGCACTTTAGTATGTATTATATATTATTAGTACATATTATGTATGATCAGTATGTATTAGGCATTATTAGCATGTATTATTACTACATATTATGTAATATTAGTATGTATTATGCATTATTAGTACATATTATGTAATATTAGTATGTATTATGCATTATTTAAAGCCTATAGGTCATCCCTCTTTCCTCATCCTCCTGAGGCTTCTGTCTGTTGTGTGTGTGTGTGTGAGTGTGTGTGCTGGTATGTACTGCCTTAAGGTGTGTCTGTAGTGCTGGTATGTACTGCCTTCATAGTGTGTCTGTAGTGCTGGTATGTACTGCCTTCATAGTGTGTCTGTAGTGCTGGTATGTACTGCCTTCATAGTGTGTCTGTAGTGCTGGTATGTACTGCATTCATAGTGTGTCTGTAGTGCTGGTATGTATGTACTGCATTCATAGTGTGTCTGTAGTGCTGGTATGTACTGCCTTCATAGTGTGTCTGTAGTGCTGGTATGTACTGCATTCATAGTGTGTCTGTAGTGCTGGTATGTACTGCATTTTTTCTGGCGACCTTAAATGGTCCTCTGGGCGAGTACAGACAGTGTTGCACTTCTCTTAACAAAAGAAAAAAACCTGTCAGGTTAACAGGACATAATATATCTTCTTATTTAAATCAATCATCTTCTTATTTTCAGAGGTTTGTAAAATGCTATACCATAAAAAAATGTCATATTTTTATACAATATTATCTAGTTCCCTACATATGTTTTGTTACCAAATGATGGGGTCATGTTTTTCACATTGTGGAGCGGAGCATTGGTAGAGAGGGGAAAACTGGAGAGGGGAGGGGACATGTAAAAACACAGACACCCTCGCAGAGCAGAAGAGAGGCGCAGCACAACGGCTCACAGACCTCAAAACCCAGAGTAACCGGCTAGGAGCTTGGCTCAAAACTTTAACAAAACTCAGCACTGAGTGACTGGGTCACCGGGCTTATATAAGGTCTAGCCCAGCTGTTGGGCATCAAGCCTAATTAGTGGTGTGCCTGACTCGAGGCCTCTCCCTCTGGTGGCCGGAAGGGGCCTCGGCCTGGTGCCAATCCTTACAGGACCCCCCCCACCCCTTGGAAGGGGCGGCTCCTGACGTCCCAAGGCCAGCCGCATGATCCCGCTAAAAAGCCCGAATGAGCTCAAGGTCAAGGATGTGACAGGAGGGGACCCAGGACCGCTCCTCGGGCCCGTATCCCTCCCAGTCCATCAGATGCTGGACTCCACCACGAACCCGCCGGACGTCTAAGAGACACTTGACCGTGTATGCCGGCGCACCGTCCACCATGCACGCACCCGGTGGGTTGGAGTGGCCCACTGAACACAATATGGGCCTAAGGCAAGACACGTGGAAAGTGGGGTGGACCCTCAACAATGGGGGAAGGGCAAGGCGATAAGAAACAGGGTTTATGCAGTGAAGGACCTTGAATGGCCTGATGTAGCGAGGAGCGAATTTGCGGGGATTCCCACGCAAAGGCAGGTCCTTGGCCGATAGCCAAACCTGCTGTACAAGCCGATAAGTCAGCTCTGGTCGCTGTCTCTTGTCAGCATAATGTTTTTTGAGCAGCAGTGGCAGATAAAAGAGCCCTGCATGCCCTTCGCCAGGCTAAGCAGCAGCGCCTGACTGTCTGCTCAGCAGACCGAACAGCCACGTTGGCCTCCTGGTCGGGAAACATGGGCGGCACATACCTGTACTGGCACTCGAATGGTGACATGCCTAAGGAGGAGTTCCAGAGGGTGTTGTTGGCAAACTGCCCATAAACGTTGCTCAGACCAAGAGGATGGACAGGAAGATGCCAGACAGTGGAGGGTGCGCTCCAAGTACTGGTTAACCATTTCGGTCTGGCAGTTGGATTGGGGATGGAAGCCAAAGGACAAGCTGGCTTCTGCCCCCAACAATCGACAGACTCTGAACTCTCGCACTGTTGCCTACAACATGGGGATCATCAGCAGGAACATGGACGAGTACAAGTCTGCGGCATACGGAGTGCGCAGGGCGGTGAGGGAGGCGAAGCTGCGCTACGGGAGGAAACTAGAGACACAGTTCCAGCAAAGTGGCTCTAGATCCCTGTGGTAGGGACTACGGACGATCATGGACTACAGGAGCCCACCCTCTGGACTAATGAGTGCGGATGAGTCTCTGGCGAACGAGCTGAACACATTCTTCGCTCGCTTCGAGGCTACATCTAGTAGCGCTAATGCTAGCAGCGCTAACGCTAACAGCGCTTATGCTAGCAGCGTCAATGCTAACAGCGCTAGTGCTAATGGGACTATCGGCGCAGCCAGCAGCGCAGGCGCAGAGCCCACCATAGAACAGCGCCCTCTCATCATCACGGAGAGTGACGTGAGGAGAGTGTTTAAAAGGGTGAATACCAGGAAGGCGGTGGGACCAGACGGTATCTGCGGGAGGGTCCTCAAAGCCTGCGCAGATCAGCTAGCACCGGTATTCACCGACATCTTCAATCTCTCCGTGACTCTCCGTATCGTCATCCCCTCCCTACTCACTACTAAGTTGGAGGATCTAGGACTGCATACATCCATCCCTGTGCGACTGGATCTCCAACTTCCTAACAGACAGACCAGAATCAGTACGGGTGGGCAACTGTGTCTCATCCACCCTCACCCTCAGCACTGGAGCTCCTCAGGGTTGTGTCCTAAGCCCCCTGCTCTACTCACTGTACACCTACGACTGCACAGCCACTTCTAGCTCCACCATCATTGTCAAGTTTGCTGACGACACCATCGTCATGGGCCTGATCGTGGATTGCAGCAAGAAGCAGGAGCGGCACTACCAACTTGTGAGGATCAGTGGAACCATGGTGGAGAGAGTAAAAAGTTTCAGGTACCTTGGTGTTCACATCTCACAGGACCTGTGCTGGTCCCGCCATACCAACTCCCTGACAAAGAAGGCTCGTCAGCGTCTTTACCACTTCAGACACCTAAGAGACTTCAGACTGCCCTCCAAGGTTCTGCGGAACTTCTACACCTGCACTATCGAGAGCATCCTCACGGGGAACATCACAGTCTGGTTTGGGAACAGCACCAAGCAGGACAGACAAGCACTCCAAAGGGTGGTGCATTCAGCAGAGCGCATCACATGGAACTTCCTGACCTGCAGACCATCTATTACAAGCGGTGCCAGACCAAGGCCAGGAGGATTGTGAAGGACCCCACCCATCCCAACAATAGACTCTTCTCTCTGTTGAGGTCAGGGAGGCGCTTTCGCTCCCTGAAGACCAAGACAGAGAGACTGAAGAGGAGCTTCTTCCCACAGGCCATTCAGGCCCTGAATCAGGGAAACTGATAAACTGTGGGGACCACCACCACCATGTAACAGGTAACTGTAAATAGGTTCAATTGTAAAATGCAACTGTACATTGTGTACATACATATATACATATCCATATATACATTGTACATTGTGTATATAAACATAATATACATATATTGTACATACATTGTTAATATATTTTGTATATATATAGAATATATATTTCTCTATGCACCCTGTTTTTTGTTTTTTTTCCCTCAGTTTGGACAGAGCACTCTCCACCATTTCACTGCGAGTTATACTGTGTATGACTATGTATGTGACAAATAAACTTGAAACTTAAAACTTAAAGTAAAATCAAACTAGGCAAAGAACAGTCCCCATCTGGCCTGGTGCGGATTAAGTCTCTTGGTCTGCTGTATGTAAGCCAAGTTCTTGTGCTCTGTCCAGACCAGGAAGGGGTGTTTTGCCCCCTCCAGCCAGTGCCTCCACTCCTGGAGTGCAAGCTTGACCGCCAGTAATTCACTGTCACCCACGTTGCTTTCTGCCGGGGACAGACGCCAAGAGAAGTAGGCGCAGGGATGCAGTTTTTTGTCCTCTCCTGATTGCTGGGACAGAACTGCACCAATACCCACCTCAGATGCATCCACCTCAATGATAAATGGAAGCTCTGCATCAGCGAGCCGAAGAATAGGAGCTGTGATTAAATGGTGCTTTAGTTCTTCGAACGCCTGCTGGGCTTCGGTCGACCAGCAGAACTGACCAGACGTCTTCCTGGTCAACGTGGTCAGTGGGGCTACAACCATGCTAAAGTTCTTCACGAACCTGTGGTAAAAGTTCGTGAAGCCCGGGAAGCATTGGACCAGTTCTCCACAGCCCTTGCCTTGGCAGGGTCCATGCATAACGCATTGTGGGAGATGACAAATCCCAAAAAGGAAATGGTTTGCACATGGAATGTGGACTTCTCCAGCTTGATGAAGAGGTGGTTCTCGAGCAGGAGCTGGGGGACCCGCCTAATATAGGTAACATGTTTGTCTACCATTTGGCTGTAGATCAAAAAGTCGTCTAAGTAGACGAACACGTTCCTGTCAAGGGCTTCCCATAAGACCTCATTGATGTACTGTTGGAAGATGGTGGGGCCGTTCATCAACTCAAATGGCATGACGAGGTATTCGTAGTGCCCAAAGGGGGTGATGAATGCCATCTTCCACTTGTCTCCCTCTCGGATTCTCAAGTTGTAGGCACTCTGCAGGTCCAGTTTAGTAAAAATGGAGGCCTGCTGTAGTGTCTCGAATGCTGACGTCACGAGAGGCAATGGATTCCCATATGGCTTCCTGTATGTATTCGTCCATTGCCTGACGTTCGGGCCCCAAAAGGGAGAATAAGCGCCCTCTAGGGGGACTGGAGCCCGAGAGGAGGTTCATGGCCATGTCATATGGCTGGTGGGGAGGCATTAGTTGGGCCTTCTGTTTGCTAAATGCTTCCCCAAGGTCCCAGTATTCCTCTGGGACTCAAGACAGGTCTGGACCGCCGGGATCATGACTGGACCCAGACCAAGGCTTGGGTAGCTGCAAACAGGAGGTCTGACATGTCAAACCCCAAGACAGCACTCACCGGCTTAGCTGGTCAACATGGGGATTATGTCGCTGAAGCCAGGGGTACCCCAAAATCAGCTGAAAGTTGGGAACATGGATAATAAACAGCGCAATCTGTTCAGTGTGTGGGCCGACTCACAACGTGACTGGACGAGTCTCATGGCTAACAACGCTTGGCTCAAGGGACTGACCATCGATGGCAGCAATGGGTAAGGGTTCGTCCAGTGGGATCAATGGCAGGGCTAAATTGTTAGCTATCCCAGCGCCAAGAATGTTGCCCGCCACTCCCGAGTCCACAAATGCCTGGAACATATGTCAGTTTGGTATTCCCAGACCAGGGTGGCCCATGCCAGGGCCCACCCAGTCAGAAGGAAGATGACGTACACCTTCGCTCGCTCTGTGGGGAGCCGAGAACAGTGCTGCTCGAAAGCCAGTGAGCATTGGAGGAGGAACCCCCTACAACCTCCTGCCTCACCAGCCTAGCTGCTCGGGAGCAGGGAGCGACGGCTCTGAACGCAAGCTAGGCAGGATTGGCCTGTGTCCAAAACAGTTAGATCTTAGAACAGGTAAAACAAGAAAAGTAAATAACCAAAAGTTAGAGAGCTGAACCCTGGCTGATTTGTTGTAAGGCAAACAAATACCCACTAGACTGCAGCAGCTATAAAACTACCTGCGCATATATCACCCTTCAAAGGAATGGAGGACAAAAAACTAGAGGAAAAACTAAACACCACGCTGAGCGTGGGAAAAGGGAGAAGCAAGGATGCCATGGGCAGAATGGCAGCCCCGATGCACTGGGGAAAACCAAACTACAACTTCCCAAACAAAACCAGAAAACAGGGAGGAACTGTAACGGCCAAGGGGAGCCTTGGGAGAGAGACAGACTCGAGGGAAAACTGAAGAAGAGAGGGGATGTGTAAAAACACAGACACCCTCACACAGCAGAAAAGAGGCGTAGCACAAGGGCTCACAGACCTCAATACCTAAAGTTACCATCTAGGCGCTTGGCTCAAAACCTTAGCAAAGACCCAGCACTGAGTGACTGGGTCACCGGGCTTATATAGGTCTAGCCCAGCTGTTGGGCATCAAGCCTGATTAGTAGCGTGCCTGACTCAAGGCCTCCCTCTGATGTCTGGAGGGGACCTCGGCCTGGCACCGATCCTTACATAAAGTGTTTTTCCATCTGAGCAAAAGCTTGAGAGATGTGTTAACTATAACAGCAATGTGGTTTAAATCACTGAGTGACACTATATACTCACTGTTATTTTAAATATTATCATTATTTAGGTCACACATAAAATAGGCTAAAATTTGATCAATTTTGGCAGCTGTTATTAATTCAGTCATTAGCAAAATACTAGAAGGCAAACTATTTGTTAGAATAAGACTTTATATAGTATGACACACCATACAACAAGATATATTATGCTGTCTTTAGTACATTCTATTTTGCAAGAGTTTCTTTGGTTGTTAATTGATTGGTTACTTGGCAGCAAGTCATAACATAAAGCAAAAGTCTGACTGTGTTCCCCTACCACCAACTCATAATCAGACCCTTCAGGGATGTCTGACTATGTGAAGGCAAAATAACTCTGCACAAATTCAGTGCATCATAAATATAGCCAACCTGTAGCCACCTCTTACCCGGAGCGTGCTTCTCTGCTACTCAATGAATAAATCAATAAATGATTAGACTGTTTCAGCATTGCAAGGGCTGGATATTAAATGTCATTCTAGAGTACAAGTCAAATGAATTTCATGATGTTTTAAAATGCACATTGTGCATTAAGTAGCTCGGAAGCCCCAGTGTCATTATTCACTCTGACAGGCAAAAAAACTGGACACCACATGTAAGGCCTATACAAGGCTAAGCCCCGCCGGGCCTAAGACACTTCTTATGCTAAAATAAATGACACCTGCTGATGCAATGGCAGACAATAATGGTGCATCATGTGGAGAAATAAACAAAAAAAATATCTATTTTATATATTAAATATATTCTGATTCTTTCATAATGTAGCTACATTTTTTTTAGGTAAAATGATTATTTAACCACAAATGCAAAAGCAAGTTATTTTGTCATGCTAACTGATTTACTGACATATGTTCACTTTCATATTTTACTAGGCATGTTTGGACAAGGGGTTTGGTATGACATTTAAAGATCTGAATATTCCCAGCATCTTAATGAGCCTAATGATTTCTAGGGTTTTGTGGTGGGATCTGAGGAAGAAAAACTGCATGCAGCCTGAACACTGAACAGCGATAACAGCCCAGAACTCTCAGCCCAGCTGTGTCCATAACATTCATTTAGGTTAAAAATGTAACATCCATAGTTTTCTCTGCAAACTCAGACAATTGTGTTGTAGATATGAAGCACAGGTGAATGGGTCAGGTGAACAGGATAACAAGCTGTAAAGCTCTACTGATTAAATTCCAAAGCAAGCAATGACTGTGACACTCAGAAAAATTCCATCGCAGTCATTATTCTATTTTTCTGCAGAAAACAAAGACATGAATCAACTCACAGTTTCAAATGACGCATTTCCAGAAGCGTTCGTTGGTTCAGCCAAATGTTTGAAGCTCATTTCTTAAGAATGTGCTCTGCTGAGCTGCTGGATGGCATTTCTCTGATAGTCGTGTCCTGCATTGTATTTTAAACATTTGTATGTCCCTGTCGGTTTGATGGAACTGAACTGAGAGGCACTGTGAACTTCCTGCAGCAGAAGGCGAAAACAAAACTACTTGGCATGCATTAATAAATGATGCTCAGCTCCACTGTGCAGTGTGGGGCCACGGTATGCCTGTGAAGGAATGCATGCTGCACAATTTATGACTAGCATTAGTGTTCATCAGTGTGCATTACTATGCTTTAGTGTGCATTATTGTGTATGAGTGTGCATGTGTATGTATTAGTGTGCATTAATGTGCATGAGTGTGCTTTACTGTGCATTAGTGTACATGAGTGTGTGTCATTGTATATTAGTGTGCATGAGTGTATATGAGTGTACAGGAGTGTGCATTAGTGTAGATGAGTGTGCATGAGTGCATTAGTGCATATGAGTGTGCATTAGTGTGTATTAGTGTACATGAGTGTGCATTAGTGTGCATGATTGTACATGAGTGTGCATTAGTGTGTATTAGTGTACATGACTATAGATGAGTGTGCATTAGTGGGTGTTAGTGTGCATGAGTGTGCATGAGTGTACATTAGTGGGTGTTAGTGTGCATGAGTGTGTATGAGTGTGCATTAGTGTGCATGAGTGTGCATTAGCATAGTAAGCTGCCTCCCCATCACTGTGCATTCAGGCCTAACAGTGCCATACATTAAAACATGACATGCTATTCACCTTTGTAAATAGCCCAAAGACAAAGTATTATAGTTTAGAGTAAATACCATAATGGTATTTTTTAAAATACAATACTTAAGGTTGGGTGTACTTGTGAGCTCTGACGAGTAAGATCCTTTAGGAAGTTAGAATTAAGGTCAATGTTAGGGTCAGGGTAGGGTCAGTGTAAGGGTCAGGAATGGGTCAGGTCCTTGTAACATTTACTATTAGCCTGGTAATATATTGCCTCCATAAAGTAGTCATTTATTACTTTAAATCAATTTAATTTTGGACAATTCTATTTTGTATTAGTTTTGTCAAACTGTAGGCCAATTTCAGACCTTCTCTTTGTTTCTAAGATCCCAGAAGAAGCTGCAGCTCAGCAGTTAAGGTTATACTTGCATCAGGATCAGATACATGAAGCTTTGCAGTCAGGGATTAGACCTCATCAGTGTTGATTAAATGTAGTAATGACCTGATTCCATTTCTGCATTTGGCAGACGTTCTTTTTCAGTCATATTACAGGTGTATGCAAGTGTAGTGTTTGGGAGTCTTGCCCAAGGACTCTTATTGGTATAGCAGAGTGTTTGCCTAGAAAGGGGCTGAACCCCAGTCCCCTGCAGCAGAGGGAACATCGTTACCAACTACACTGATAATGCTTGTGTCTTTTTGCATATATTGCTTTACCTCATTGGATACTGTAGATCACAATATTTGGATATGGATGAAAATGTTACTGGGATTAAGGGAATTACCATTTACTAGTTTATATCTTACTTAACTGACTACTTCCAGTTTGTAAAAAACTGTGATTTTTCAGCACACTTAAAGGCAAGTTTTGGTGTCCTACAAGGGTCCGTTCTAGGTCCCCTGATTTTTTCTATATATATTACCTCTAGGTGACATTATATGTAAACACTGTGCTGGTTTCCACTGCTATACTGATGATACTCAGTTATACGTCAGCCAAACCAGAGGACCTATTTCAGCTTAGTATTATTGATGAATGCATAAAGGATATCAGACACTGGATGTTGAGGAACCTTCTCTCCCTTAATCCTGACAAAACAGAGATACTTCTATCAGGCCCACAGGCAGCCAGGAGTAAACTCTCAGATTATGTACTAAACATTGATGGTCTTCTGGCTGCACCAGTTTTAATAGTTAACGATCTTTGTGTAATTATGGATCCTGGTCTCTCATTTGAAGCTCATGCAAATACTATTTCTCAGGCAGCCTTTTCCACTCCAGGAATATTTTATCCGTTCACTTTACTGTCAGAGCCAGATCTGCCAAAGTTCCCCCTTACACATTATATCCCCTATTTTACACACTGCAGTTTTTGGCCATGACTAATAATCTGTCCTGTCTCCCTGCTGAGATCCATCTACTCCTGGTGTCATGTTGCTGCTGTGGATCCTCCCACCTCCACCCACTTCTCCACCACAGTGAATAGACCTCTTTTGCTTACTTCTTACTTACTTCTACTTACTTATTTAGTTCTTTATTGCTTGTTCCTGGTGTGGAGTCAACCAGAGGAGGATATGGTTGCTCTCGAGCTGCTTTGTGATAATTGCTGTTGCAAAAAAAAAAAAAAAAAAAAAAAAAAAAAACCCCATCCAAAACAAAACAAACAAAACAAGCAAACTAAAACATTATATAAATAAATTGCATTAAAATTTCTGCTTCCTGTGACAACTGAACTATTGAACACTACTACTGAACTACTGAAATACTGAACACTACTGCTGAACTACTGAACACTACTCAGTAACTAATCACTACATTTATATAATTCTAGGATGTGTTGTACATAAAATGCATGTTTAAATTCATTGACAATAGTTCTGTGTATTTACAGAGCAGTGAGAATAGTGGTACTATACCAGCACTTTCACAGCATAGGTGGTATTTCTTTGCACTGGATAAATAATTTAGTCCAGTAATCCCCAAGAGTGGAGAGGAGACTTTAGGTGAAATTAATCCTGCTCCCTGACACCAATCACCAAGCAGGTTGCCTTTAGTGATCAAGAAAGTCCCCCCTTTCTTTCAACAAAAGATCCAATCAGGGAGTTTCTCTTATCCTCATCTAAAACAAGCAATGCTATGTATACATATTGTTTTCTATAAGCTTGTTATGCACATAAACAATTTGTGAACAGCATTTGGCAATCAGGTCTGGACATGGCATCTAACAAGAGTAGCAACAGACCATCCTAACACACTGTCCTAACACACCCTCCTAACACACTTTCCTAACACACTGTTCTAACAGACAATCCTAACACACTGTCCTAACACACTGTCCTAACACACTGTTCTAACAGACAATCCTAACACACTGTCCTAACACAATGTCCTAACACACTGTCCTAACAGACAATCCTAACACACTGTCCTAACACACTGTCCTAACAGACAATCCTAACACACTGTCCTAACACACTGTCCTAACAGACCATCCTAACACACTGTCCTAACACAATGTCCTAACAGACTGTCCTAACATACTGTTCTAACACACCGTACTAACAGACCATCCTAAAACACTGTCCTAACACACTGTCCTAACAGACCATCATAACACACTGTCCTAACACACTGTCCAAACACTGTCCAAACATACTGTCCTAACACTCTGTCCAAGCACACTGTCCTAACACACTGTCCTATCAGACTGTCCAAACACACTGTCCTAACACACTGTCCTAACACACTGTCCAAACTTGCTTATCCCTCAGTTAGAAGCTTCACTACTCATTTTACTGCACTATTAGTATTTTCTGAGGTTACAGCATTATTCACATTTGACAAGACCTTGTTATAAGGCAATTACACAGTATTAACAGTACCAGAAATTTATTAACTGTTTTATTAATATGCGATTATTCTTTAGGGCATTAATGTACTGCAGCTGGAGCAAAGATAGCTGCTTGCTCAGTGGCTCAGGAACACTGACACAGTTACAAGACAGCACAGTATTTCAGTCCCTTCAGTGACAGACAAGAACCCTTTATGTGTGAGTGCTATGATGTAATCAACAGAAAAATGGAAAATTACCAGCCTGCCTCAGAAGACCTAATGCAGTGCGGACAAGCAATCAAGTCAAAGGTCATAATAAGTCAAAGGTCATTCTACTAGAGTTACTTGCATAATAAAGGCCACTTTTTGCTCACACTGCTTTTGTGTAAGCTTGTAAAATGCCTCTGAGATGTACATAGGTGTGCAAAGACACATTTAGAAACTTTTGCATGAACAGAAACTTCATACTAACGCACACATACTAACGCAACTGTACATGGTTTTTCTGTCCTATTAGCATACAACTATACAGTAAACAATGATGTACAGTAAACAATAAGATACTTCATATCTTATGCTTCATATTTGAATTAGTGTCAGTCAGGTGCCCATCAGCACAGTAACAAGGTCTGGTCATATTAGTAGTGATTAAATATTTATGTTGAGTTTATGCTGAGTATCACATTACTGGTCCTTAAGTGTGAACTAAAATCTAAATCTAAATTTAAATATTTTAAAATCTGTCATTTTAAAATAAAAATAAAAAAATCTCTATTCTTTTAGGCCTAAACAAAATGTATGAGTGATCCATACCTGTCATATAAGTCATGCGTGGCTGCATCTAAAGAGAAAAACTCTACAGACTAATGGATTCAATCTGTTTTGTTCCATCTGTTTTCTGAAATCTGAGTTTAAATATAAAATTAAATTGTATAATCAGTAGTATTTGACGTTTTACTGTGATAGGCTCACTTGCCACTCTGAATCATGACAGAAGACCTTCATCTGTATGCCTGATGCACTATGTTGCTGCCACACTGACTTTAAATACAGTGACAGTTTCCATCATATAATAATCATTTCACGCCATTTAACTGTTCCTTATGTGTATGTAGACAAAACATACTATGCAGAATGTGTACCATGTCCATTACTATGTACCATTATCCAGAACATGTACTAGTATGGTCTTATCCAGAACATCTTACCTATATGTACCACTATGCTCATATCCAGATCATCTTACCTACATGTACCAGTATGGTCTTATCCAGAACATCTTACCTACATGTACCACTATGCTTATATCCAGATCATCTTACCTACATGTACCACTATGGTCTTATCCAGAACATCTTACCTACATGTACCACTATGCTTATATCCAGATCATCTTACCTACATTTACTAGTATGGTCTTATCCAGAACATCTTACCTACATGTACCACTATGCTCTTATACAGAACATCATACCTACATGTACCAGTATGGTCTTATACAGAACATTATACCTACATGTACCAGTATGGTCTTATCCAGAACTTCTTACCTACATGTACCACTATGGTCTTATTCAGAATGTCTTACTGACATGCAAATGGGGCGTGTAAATTCAAACAGAGAAAAGAGTGATTCTGAATAGCAATACTTGTGTGGTAAAAAAAAAAATGTCTGTTCTCAGGACTGCACTCCTCTGGACAGAGAACTCAGATGTTGCTCCTGGGATCTCATCGAGCCATTCTCCTAGTTTAGGGGTCACAGCCCCTAGTGCTCCGGTTACCACGGGAACCACTGTTGCCTTCACCTTCCACATCTTTTCCAGCTCTTCTCTGAGCCCTTGGTATTTCTTGAGCTTTTTGTGTTCCTTGCTGCTGATGTTGGTATTACTTGGGATCACCACATCTATCATGGTATGGTAGCTAGGAAGACCCATCATACAGGATGTTACCAATCACGCTGCAAATTAAAACATGTGCAGAAACAACACAAAACATATTTATCAAAATGATAACACATGCACTACATTTCGGAAAACACGGTGCAAATTCGGAAAAAAACATACTTAAGAAATGCTGCAAATCCAGTCACAATGGAAAAGTGTCACAACACATACGAAGTCTTGTTTCTGTGGGACACGTAAAAGGGGATTTGCAATTACCATGGTTTTGTCACTGGTGGTACAGAATGAACAATTGGCCTATTCGTGCTTCGTATTCTTGCACATTTGGCTACTGCTGGTTGTAAAGAATGCAGCCTTAAAGAACTCTGATAAAACAAAATCCCATTTAACACAAATATAAACCTGATCCTGCCAGTTAATAACTAGCTAGATGCATTCAGATTGTGTTACTATTTTACAATCCAGTTCAACCTAATGAGATACTGTCCAACTAATCAGGTACTAAGACGGAAACGTAGACATGTTAAATGGGATTTTAAAGTGTTCTTAAGACTGTGTTCTATACAACCTATGAACAGTAATAGCATGATTAGATCAGTTCATTCTGTATCAGCCTAACCAATATAACAGTGGTAATCACAAATCTAATTATTTTTCAGCTACTCAGTAAACTTTTGATGAAGATGCTTTGGGTAATTGCAGCTCTTTCATTTTCAGCATGATGGTACTACAGTGCTCTTCTGCTGTTTAACCATCACTACTATGTTCGGTTGGTTAGCGTTACTATTTTGTCTGTATCTGGAAGTCTCACAGGATCTTAACACGGTCACTTTCCACCATCTTTGGGTGGTGTATCCCACTTAGACCTTGGAACTTCCAGCCCAAACTCAGCACAGATGTTTCTGTATACTATGCCAGCCACTTGGTTACGGCATTCCATGTGCGCTCTGCCTGCTAGCATCTTGCATCCCACTGTTATGTGCTGGATTGTCTCAGGGGCGTCTTTGCACAGCCTGTATCTGGGGTCCTGCCTGGTGTGTTAGATCCAGCCTCTATTGATCTGGTATTCAGAGCTTGTTCCTGTGCTGCCATGATTAGTGTCTCTGTGGTGTCTTTCAGTCCAGCCTTTTCCAGTCATTGGTAGGATTTCTTCATATCATCCACTTCCAGTCTGCTGGTGGTACGTACCATGCAGGGACTTTTCCTCCCATGATGGTTCTTGCTCCTCATCATTCCCGTCCTCCTCAGGTTTCTGCTGTCTGAGTTACTCACTAAGCACTTCATCACTTAGGACCGTCATCCTGGTATACTCCTGGATCTTGGTTGTTTCATCCTGGATAGTGGCTCTTGAACGAGCAGTTTATAATCAATTGGCTCTTTTTCTCACCCAGAACCAGCTGCACGATCCCAATCAGACTGGCTACAAACCGGCACATTCTACAGAAATGGCCCTCATAGCAGTGACTGAGAAACTTCATGCTGCTAAAGCTGCCAAACAGTCATTTGTTTTGATTCTTCTAGACCTTTCAGCAGTGAACCACAAGATTCTTCTTTCTGTTCTCTCCAGGCTTGGTGTGACTGGCTCTGCTTGGAGATGGTTTCAGTGCTATCTGGAGGGACGGTCCTATCAGATGATATGGAGAGGATCCACATCCAAACCATGTAGACTGTCCACTGGTCTTCCACAAGGCTCAGTATTAGGCCCCCTTCTCTTCTCTTTGTATACTCATTCTCTTGGTGATGTAATATCTTCTTATGGTTTCTCCTACCACTGCTATGCTGATGACATTATTGGGTCATCTTCCACAGCCCCATTGAGTTCTTGATGAAGGCTCATGTATTGAGCCATGTGCCTACTCATCTTAGCCACAGTGATGACTGACAGGATGTTCTATGTTGTACAGAGGCAGGTTATTGGGCAGTAGTTGGATGGAACTGCCCCTTTCTGGGGTCCTTCAGGATATATATATATATATATATATATATATATATATATATATATATATATATATATATATATATATATATATATTTTTTTTTTTTTTATCCTAAAGACCACATCCAGTAGTAAGAAAAATATATATAATCGCTACATAATAGCTTTGGCATGAAAGTCATGTCAGAGGTTATCAGAGCAGTGTGGGCAGCTTTCAAAGTCCACACAGAAACCAAACACCCGGCATTTAACAGACCCTCCCCATGTTCCTCCACCAAGCCTTAATTCTGCATGACTGACTGCCCTGTGCAGAGAGCATGTAGGATTAGAGTACAGTGTGTCAGGCCTGTGGCTGCATGGTAGGAGCTCAAGCATTCAGGGCTCTCAACATGTTGCGCGGGAAAAATCCCTCTCTGCCCCCTTCTGTCCACAGCCGTGCACAGCAGGCAGCCTTTGTTGGGAGTCTTCCCTGTGGATTCGAGGCCCACTCTTCAGTGGTGCTATAGTGTACTGTGTTCGTGGTTCTTTGGTCTGGATGGTTGTCTGTAAGCACTGTTTTTTCTTGTCATTGACTCAGCCTTTTTAACCTTCACAATGCATGGCCTCCACTGCAACTTCCACTTGTTCCTCTCTTTTTCAAAAATCTTTTAAGCGATGACCAAACTATTTTCTCTACAGGAGTTGATAACTGGAAATCTGAAGAAAGTGAACAAGTGTGAATGAAATTAACAGAATTGAGAAGAAACAGACAATATGCAGCAGGTTTCTGAAAAGCAATACAAGGCTTATTTGGGGTCATCTGTGAAGTAACGTAAGACCAAGATGTAAAGATTTCATTGATACTTTTTGTTTGTACACTGAAAGTATCATCTCCTCCAGCTACAAGAACTAGGGCCCATGAATTAAAAATTATGTACCCAAACTTCTGCCAAGAACTCTGCTTTTTATACAGTGTCCTACACAAGAAGGAGACGCTTCTAACTTTAGGGACCCAGACATGAGGGCATATGAAGGAAGCCATGGAACACTACCACTGCACAGAGAATATGGGGAAGTCTGATGATTCCCCTCAGACTTCAAGATGACCTTCGCATTAAATATTAAGTACACAATGCTGATGTTTTTGCAGGAACTTCTAACTTTTAAGGGATAACACTTCTCTTTTCATATATCTGGAGGTGTTATGCTAGAGTCAGGGTTGGTCTATCTTCAAATATCTAAAACAAATTTGAATCCTACAGAAGCCCTGTGCAAGAGCTCACAAAAGCAGCTTTGCCTGTTCAAAAAGCAGCAGCCACATCATGGTGAATGAATCCAGTTTGATCTTTGCAATACACATGAAACAAACCTCCAAGCCTTTCAGAGAGAACATTTGACTCCCAGTGGCAACAGTGCATCTAATTCACAAAGAAATCAGCCCTAGAGCATCTGGAGTGCTGGATTTAAAATACACATCCTGAAATATGGTTATTGTCCTTTTTCTCATTCAATCTTTGCAGTAAATAGGAACAACTGGTCAGTTATTTTCTGCCTAAAGCATGCGTTTGATGATAGCATTCACTAAACTGCACAATAGCCTATATAAAGTGTGTTTGCCAGTAATAATGCAATAGCGTTAAATAAATTCTCATTTTAGAACCAAATTACAGGACCTAAAGGATAATATTATGATTTCATGTGCTACCTGAAATACCAACCTGAAAACCTGTAAATCACTTTGATGAAGAGAGCAGATTAAAGTGCAGAGGGGTGTGAAGACATTATCCAGATTCAGTCATGTTCCGATTCAGTCATGTTCCAATTCAGTCATGTTCAGAGTCAGTTATGTTCAGAGTCAGTTATGTTCAGAGTCAGTCATGTTCAGAGTCAGTTATGTTCAGAGTCTGTTATGTTCAGAGTCTGTCATGTTCCAATTCAGTTATGTTCAGTCTGTTATGTTCAGTCTGTTATGTTCAGAGTCAGTTATGTTCAGAGTCTGTTATGTTCAGAGTCTGTCATGTTCAGATTCAGTCATGTTCCGATTCAGTTATGTTCAGAGTCTGTCATGTTCAGAGTCTGTCATGTTCAGAGTCAGTTATGTTCAGAGTCTGTTATGTTCAGAGTCTGTTATGTTCAGAGTCGGACTAGTGATCTGTCTTTGATTGTTAGCCCTGCAGTAAAGGGCATTCAGGCTGGTGACCTGACGCACAGAGGTGACCATGTGTGAGTGACAGTGGAGGTGGGACAAACGTAGCTGCAGACAATGCAGACTGAACAGGAAGTAATAGAACATTTATAAATAAGTCATGTGTCTCTTTTTGTTCCGCGTGCCATGTCTTTATCACATTTGTGGTACTGGTCTGAAAAATATACTGCTGCAATTTGACAGGAAGCCACAAAACACTCTGGTACATGAGTGTAAAATCTAACTAAATACTTTGGTCAAGTACCAGAAGGATCCAGTGTATCACCCTATTCCTGCCTGGACAGAGAGAATCTCTGCAGCGCCGCCATGCTGCATTCATATGGAACCCACTGGCCTCTGTCAAAGTATTTTGGTCTAAACTCTGCGCTCAAAATCTTAGATTTTTCTGTTTGTTTCTATGTGAAACTGTGAAACATACAGAATTTCATATGCTCACAGTATTACTATTAGTATAATAGTATTATTATTATTATGTCATCAGAGTTTAAATAAGCTTAAATATGATGACTGAAAGCAAATTTTAAGTTGAAAAGTCAAGACAAAAACTCAAGAAAATTAGCCCTGAATGTGAGTAAATGCTGTACAGTGTTCTTGCTGTTTGGAGCGCACTGTTATAAACAGACTTCTCCACCAGAGTACAGCAGTAACCGGAACTGCCTGATCTGCTCAGGACAAATGACCATCACACTAATCACTGATTTAATGCCTCATATGCTGATAGATTCACTGGGCTCTCATCTGAATATGAATATGAATATGAATATGAATATGCTTAGTGCATTAGTCACTCATGGACACAGGCCTTTTGTCATATAATACAGCACTGCCAACAGATGTGTGGCAAAAATTAAATGCTTTACAATCTTTTAAAGACATGGACGCTAAATTTCTAAGATAAGCTTGAAGACATATACTGAGAGAGAGCTGTGATGAACAGAAGAACCAAGGTCAGCCTTTTAAGAGGATCAAATCATGAAAAGGTGCAAGGTGATGAAATTAGACTAGCTGGTGAGAAATGTGTGTAACATTTTAAATACGTGTGTGACACTGAATGGATAAGAGCGGGGGTGGGGGTGGGGGGGTCAGTTCTAGATGTTCTAGCATAATGGGGCAGTTGTATATGTTCTAGAGCAGAATGGGGCAGTTGTATATGTTCTAGAGCAGAGCAGGTGGGCAGTTCTAGATACTCTAGAGCAGAGCGGGTGGGCTGTTCTAGATGTTCTAGAGCAGAGCTTGTAGCAGAGAGTGACAACAGAGCCTACTTGGTCTGGCGCTCAGTGAGATGACTCACGAAATCTAGGGGTTCCTGTTTAATTTTCGTGTGTTGCCAGTCAGCTACCACAAATAACTTACATTCCTGTTAAATAAATGGAGGACTACAAATGCATTAATTAAAAATGTTACCGAAATATTGAGCACTACAGTAGCGACCAGATCTGAGATGTCAGCAGAACAAAAAGCCGTTATCTTTGGCATTGTCCAGTTTAGAATACTGTAAATTATAAGACGCTTTTGACAGCAGCCAAACGCCAGATTTACCACAACACAGAAGACGGAACAGCTCGGTAACTTTACTCCAGCTCCTGCGTGACGCGTCGGGAATGCGTAGTGATTATATGAAATTCGAAATTCTCCGACATTGTATGTTTTTCGCATTCGCGTCATCTAACAATCTTCATAAAAGCCCATAAAAGGCTAATTTGAACACACAATGTTCTTCTCGCATAACAGGCGGCAGACAACCGACTCACCCTGACAGTTTGGGCATCCTGACAAAACTGAACACGTCCATATGCGCTCGAGTTGTGATGCTCAACATTCACGCTGCCTCCACAGCCACAAAATCCTGAGGTGCAGCGGGGATAAAGAGCTGAGCCGCGGTCAGGTGTGGCGAGTGATGTCCGGCATGGCTGTAGCCGCCTCAGATCCACCCTGCGTTACCTTACTGCCCCGGGCTACATCCTCCCAAACCAACTTCACTTCAATCGCAGAATCATAACGTGGCAAGACTTCGCGACAGCGGCAGCGTAACGAGGTGCGAATCACAGACGGGGCTCGGCACGGAGCACGCGAAGCACAACGGGCACGCTCGCGTGATTTGCAGCTATTCTCCGGTTTCTTCGGCGGCGCGAGCGTCGCGAATGAAATCGGAAGCGGAGCCGCATAGAGTGAACAGCGTGGGTGGTGTGGAGAGAGAGAGATAGAGAGAGAGAGAGAGAGGGGGGGGGAGAGACAGAGAGAGAGAGACAGAGAGGTGGGGAGAGAGACAGAGAGAGAGAGATTGGTGGGGAGAGAGAAAGGGAGAGAGCGAGAGAGAGATAGGGGTGGGGAGCGAGGGAGGGAGAGAGAGAGGGGAGAGAGACAGAGAGAGAGAGAGAGAGAGAGAGAGAGAAGGAGAGAGAGGGGGGGGTGGGGTGGGGGTGGGGAGAGAGACAGAGAGGTGGGGAGAGAGACAGAGAGAGAGAGATTGGTGGGGAGAGAGAAAGGGAGAGAGCGAGAGAGAGATAGGGGTGGGGAGCGAGGGAGGGAGAGAGAGAGGGGAGAGAGATGGAGAGAGAGAGAGAGAGAGAGACGGAGAGAGAGAGAGAGGGGGGGTGGGGGTGGGGAGAGAGACAGAGAGAGAGAGACAGAGAGGTGGGGAGAGAGACAGAGAGAGAGAGATTGGTGGGGAGAGAGAAAGGGAGAGAGCGAGAGAGAGATAGGGGTGGGGAGTGAGGGAGGGAGAGAGAGAGGGGAGAGAGACGGAGAGAGAGAGAGAGAGAGAGAGAGAGAGAGAGATGGAGAGAGAGAGAGAGAGAGACAGAGAGAGACAGAGAGAGACGGAGAGAGAGAGATGGGGTGGGGAGCGAGGGAGGGAGAGAGGGAGAGAGAGAGAGAGAGGGGAGAGAGAGAGAGAGACAGAGAGAGAGACAGAGAGAGGGGTGGGGAGAGAGAAAGAGAGAGATAGGGGTGGGGAGAGAGACAGAGAGAGAGGGAGAGAGGGAGAGATCGGTGGGGACAGAGAGAGAGGGTTGGGGAGAGAGAGAGAGAGAGAGAGAGAGAGAGAGAGAGAGAGGGGTGGGGAGGGAGAGACGTATGTGGGAGCAGGTGAGAGTGGAGTGAAGCAGAATTAGAGACAGAAAGAGGAAGACTCGTTTGGCTTCGATCAGCAGCCTCAATATCGTTTTTATATGTTACGTGGAATGGAGAATACAGGAAGCATATTAGGAGTAGATCTGTTGCGGATAGACGAGTTGGTTTCACCAAGGACACGAGTGCAAATGGAAGACTCCAAATGATTAAAGATAACCTTCAGTAGGCCGCCCACTTTACTACTGCAGACACCTGCCTGTCCAAGACAAACATTTTACTCTTGGGCAGCACATTAAGATGATTTTCACCAGTGGTAAACGGGAGGTGGGACTTTTGTGATAACAGACAAGTTATTTTTGGATACAATTGTATCACTGTGCTGACAGTACCACTCAGATTATTCAGGACTCTGTTACACAGGGTAGCAGATCTAGTCATCCTTTACTCCAGCTGTCGCCTAAAAAAATATAATTTTTCTCTCCACATAGCAAGCTGTGTCTCTTTCTCTAGATTATGTTTTAAAAATACTAGAAAATACCTACAACGAAAATAACAAAAACATCCAGGAAGATGCAGAGGTAGTGACAACATAACAACAACTACAACTACCGCACAGGTCAAAGGTTCATACTCCACAACTACAGCACAGGTCAAGGGTTTATACTCACCGGCTACATATGCACCCGCACAAACACGTCCTCAACACTCACAACATACAGCTCTCTTTACACAGAACACTGATACTTCATCCATTTCGCCTTCGATGCCTTAGTCAGACCACCCACATGGTAATGACAAACGCTTGCATGTTGTTTTACAGACACGGTCTCCTAATCCGACTAATTTAGTTTCTGATTGAGCTAATCCAATTAAATTACTATTCACAATTACAAGATTACTGTTCTTTGAAAGTCAACCCTGTGGGATCTATGAGTGGGTGGACATTTCACAGTTTATCAGGACACAGAATCTCCTTTTGTTCCTCTGCTTCAAGCCATGATTTTGGTAACACTTCACAATGAATCAGGTTATTGTCTGTCTTAAAGAAACAGTAACCCTAATGTTTTAGTTGTTTTAATTTCAGAAAGCACAAATTTTCTTTAAAGATGGAAGACAAATAAAAATGTAAAAAAACAAGATGAGTACTTCCACTTTACTGTGACCTGAGTGCAGGCTTCCCTTTAGAATACAGCAACTTGATTTGAACATTTAAAGCGAATACAGCTCAAGTACATTAATGTATTTAATTATTAAAGCTCTTTGTGGAATTAAACTAATTATTGAATAGCATTTTTAAAATCACACATTTTACACTGTTGCTGCCCTGATTTTCCACAGTTCTCTGTGCATTTCATCATATAAAATATTTTAAATGAAAACAGACAGAGAGAGAGAGAAATGCAAGACCCAGATCCAAGATGTTTTTACTTCTGTCAAGTATTTTAAGATCAGATCATACCTGAGATTAGTGTCATCATACCTGACATTAGGGTTATCATACATGAGATTAGGGTCATCATACCTGAGATTAGGGTTATCATACCTGTAGTTAGGATCATCATACCTGATATTAGGGTTATCATACCTGAGGGTTAGAGTTATCATACCTGAGATTAGGGTCATCATACCTGAGATTAGGGTTATCATACCTGAGGGTTAGAGTTATCATACCTGAGATTAGGGTTATCATACCTGTAGTTATGGTCTTCATACCTGAGATTAGGGTTATCATACCTGAGATTATGGTTATCATACCTGAGGGTTAGAGTTATCATACCTGAGATTAGGTTTATCATACCTGTAGTTAGGGTCATCATACTTGAGATTAGGGTTATCATACATGAGGGATTTTGACCCCTGACCTTGTGAGGAAATGTTGCTTTGTTCATCACGTCATTGTTGCAGTGTTGACATGACTCTCAAACCTGGAAAAAGCCTTTGAAACCAGAGGTTGAAAAGAACTCAGGACCAGAGGGTTTCAAGTGATATACTGTGGAAAAAACAGTCAAATATATTAAATGAAAGCTCGTGATGACATCTTGCGTATAATGCAGAAAAGGACAGATGTACATTTAACCAATTTTTAATAAAATGAACTTAAACCTAACATCAACACTCAAAATTAGTTTTTTTCCAGGGTAAAAATATGATTCCATAACCTGTCACAGAGAACCATCTGAGAAGCCAAGTGAGAAATACTGTAGAATTCCTTCTTCTACAACAGCGACCACAGAAATGTGAGCTCTTTAGAACTAGAGAATAAGCATCTGTTTTTATAGGTTAATGGGCAACCTGGGGTTAGTGGAGACTTCATCATGCTAGGATCTTAACATGGACACAGCCATAGCATGGCTCCATTTCACTGGCGTTAGCAGATAATGTCACACTTCCTTCACATGGTAATTAGAATTTGCGAGTCTTTTATCAGAGGATGCTTAATCAGTTGTGTTAATGAGCTGAGGGATGGAGCAGGAGGTTGTCATGCTAACCTCTCTGCCCTGGCTGTGATTGCTCGCGTTCTCCTTACACAGATGAAGTTTATCTTCACTCTTACTGGTAAAGGGCAGGACCAAGGAGTCTTGCCATTAAATGCCATTAAAGCCCTCATCCTTATAAGTTTTACTAGAGAAATTAATTGAACATGATTTTTTTGGACGAGTGATTAGGAATCAAGGAGGGATCTGTGAAATTATTCAGAACCTCAAACAGAACACAGTACTGAGTAGGAGGATCTAACAGGCTGAGGATGAATTATCTTTAGTGACAGTGCATAGCAAATATTTGATAATGAAATGCCACTGCTTGTGGCTGTTTGCAGACAAGTCAAAGGCCTCTAATAGAGGTGAGGATCAGGATGACCCATCCTTCTCTCTTACGATAAGAGTCGTGTTATGAGTTTTTTTTACAAAAGCACATCTGAGATTGTGGAATCAAAATTTGGGCCTTGGCCATTGTCAAGATTCAGGAGAAGTCTTAACCTTTGGCGAGCCACAAATGTGGAGCATTAATGTGCAGTTTCTGGATGTGCATTGACTCTGGCCCTGTCAAGCTGCATACGTTAGTGTCTGGCAATTTTACATATTCCCATAAAAGAATATGGCTTTCTGAAGTGGCTGTAGTTTTAGGTTCTCTGCCAGTGCAGCTGAATTAAGCATCAAAGTGTGTGTGTGTGTGTGTGTGTGTGTGTGTGTGTGTGTGTGTGTGTGTGTGTGTGTGTGTGTGTGTGTGTGTGTGTGTGTGTGTGTGTGTGTGTGTGTGTGTGTGTGCGTGTGTGTGTGTGTTTAATTGGATGCCCACAGTGCAGTGCAGTTACGAGACTGATCCAGTGCAAGCAGAGGACCAATCATTCGTGTTTTGAAGCACTGAGGTGGTTCAGTTTAAGGCCATTTAGAGTAACAGCAGAATATTTTCAACTCTCACAGAGGTCGCCAGAGTCTGTGCTGATTTGGTCATCACATGGTTAAACTTCTCAAACAAGAATACAAATCTGACGTATAAATAGTAAATAGTCTCCAGTGTCAGGAGTATCAGGTTTGTTTATGCTCAATATTTCTGAAATAATTCTGAAGTTTGATTTATTCCTTACAAAAGATTAATATATAATAAATTTAAGCATATACATCTAAAAACACATGTTCCAGTCACATGTTCTTGTAAGAAAATGATGGTATACAAGTGCATTGCATTCAGAAATGAAGGATTCCCATTTACCTCTGAGCCAAAACGGGAACCACATACAGGCTGAGCTCCGTTCTGTCATAGCAAGACTCAAAGGACATTACTGGGAGCATGCGGGTCAGAAAAGGCCCAGACAAAACGCAGCTCAAAGGGGCAAAACTCAACCTTCAGATCAGCAGCGGCTTTGGAATGTGATCCAGTAGGTGGAAGCAACTTTAAAGATTATCTTAAACCAGAAGGAGCCAGTGTGAGATGCTGGAGGATCAGCACTAAGGGGTCAGATTACAGTGACATTTTATAGACATATGCTCGTATCATGTGCAGAGATATCTGTTACCAGTTCCTCTGGAGAAGGTGGGGTTAGTGCTGGAAGTAACAGAAGATCTAAACACATGTTCATACACAATCCTTTAAATTACATAATTTCCTACTTTAACACATTTTCTTGGAAATTCAGGTTAGAGGTGTGCACCTCAGGATTTAGAGTTGTGCACTTCAGGATTTTGAGGTGTGCACGTTAGGATTTAGAGGTGTGCACATCAGGATTTTCATAAGGGCTCCTCAGACTGAATAATTTATGTATTTACTTTTCAATATCTTATGTTTCATTAATCTCTAATTAGGTTTTCTAGTAAAAGCTTTATACTGCTTTAGTGGGTAATTATGTTTTGAAAAGGCAAAATTATCTGGCTGATTCTTTGAAATAAATGCAATAATATGGCAAATAAAATAATCCCAGTAGGAAAAAATATTTAAAACAAGTTAAAACTTAAAACCAGCTGAGAAATAAGTATCTTATTCTTAAATGAGCTCAAAAATCAGAGAAGAAATGGTTTCTTTAGACTAGATTTGATATGATTTAACATCCCCAGAGACATTTTAAACTATGCCTAAACTATGTTTTTCCAGTGTTTTAGATTTTGAAAGTTTCTATTGCTTTGTTGCCATCCATCTTAAAATGACTATATTTTATGTTACCTACACTGCACTACAGACACTACACTACAGACATGGCAGACACTACATTGTAGACACTACACTGCAGACACTACACTACAGACACTGCAGAGATTGCAGCCACTACACTACAGACACTGCAGATACCGCAGACACTACACCACAGACACTACACTACAGACACTGCAGATACCGCAGACACTACACCACAGACACTACACTGCAGACACTGCAGCCACTACATTGCAGACATTGCAGACACTACACTACAGACACTGCAGGTATTACACTGCACTACAGACACTACACTACAGACATGGCAGACACTACATTGTAGACACTACACTGCAGACACTTCACTACAGACACTGCAGAGATTGCAGCCACTACATTGCAGACATTGCAGACACTACACTACAGACACTGCAGGTATTACACTGCAGACATTGCAGACACTACACTACAGACACTGCATTGCAGACACTTCAGACACTACAGACACTACATTACAGACACTGCAGACACTACACTGCAGACACTACACTACAGACACTGCAGGTATTACACTACAGACACTGCAGAAACTACACTGCAGACACTGCAGACACTACAGACACTACATTACAGACACTGCAAACACTGCAGACACTACACTACAGACACTGCAGGTATTACACTGCAAACACTGCAGACACTACACTACAGACACTGCAGGTATTACACTGCAAACACTGCAGACACTACACTACAGACACTGCAGGTATTACACTGCAAACACTGCAGACACTACACTACAGACACTGCAGGTATTACACTGCAAACACTGCAGACACTACACTTTAGACACCTCAGATATTGTAGATATTGTAGACACTACACTGAAGACACTCCATTCAGACAAACCTCATTCAGAGAGATTCTGTGTGTGTATGTGTGCGTCTATACACAAAGAAGTCTAGTGTTCAGGCATGGCCAGCTAACATTATAGCATTATGATTAACTACAAACAGCTGGATATCCCGGCCCCACAACTTAGTGTGGTATCTCACCTGTTACAACTCATTATTCCTAAATCATTCTCAAATTTGCCGGCGTCCACTAAAACAGGTGAATGTACTAAAAATTAAAACAAAACAATATTACTCTGACGTACTAGTGACATCTTTCACACCTTTAATGACTTGAGGGTCCAGATATACTGAGCCTAGCATATAAAACTGGCAAATTTATACCTTTGATTATATCTGAATACCTGAGCTGCTTTAATATCAGTATGAACTGCAGCTACTCATAATATTTTTTGTTCCCCTCACAGAGTGAAAACAGCACAAATTATCGTTTCCAAATGCATAACTGTAATCAGATGCATCAAGACACATACACTGCCAAAAACAAATGTTCTCAGTACTCACGGTCTCAGCACTCATTCTCAGTACTCGCGGTCTCTGTACTGGCTCTCAGTACTCAGTACTCACTGTATGATGGTGAAGACTTCCAGCTCTTCTCTGCTCTCCATCTCTGCTGAGGGGTTCTACCTCTGTCCAGGCGCTCGGTGGGCATGTGCTGGATGTTCCAGTCACCCGGAGATCCTGTTCAATCAACTGTGCGCTTGTTGGTTGGTTTTATGCCACTTTATGTTCCCAGTAGCAACATTCCAGAGTCAAGGGAAAAAAAGTGATCAACTCTTAGTGGGTTTCAGCAAAGGGAGAGAGAGAGAGAGAGAGAGAGAGAGAGAGAGAGAGAGAGAGAGAGAGAGAGAGAGAGAGACAGAGGGAGAGAGAGAGGGGGTGGAGGGAGAGAGAGAGAGAGAGACAGAGGGAGAGAGAGAGGGGTGGAGGGAGAGAGAGAGAGACAGAGAGAGAGACAGAGGGAGAGAGAGAGGGGGTGGAGGGAGAGAGAGAGAGAGGGAGAGAGAGAGAGAGAGACAGAGGGAGAGAGAGAGGGGGTGGAGGGAGAGAGAGAGAGAGAGAGGGAGAGAGAGGGGGTGGAGAGAGAGAGAGAGAGAAAGAGAGACAGAGAGAGAGAGAGAGAGAGAGAGAGAGAGAGAGAGAGAGAGAGAGAGAGAGAGAGAGCACTATCGTGTCTTCTGCCCCAGTAATGAAATCACGTTACAGGCCAGTGGCTCAGCCATGGGATCAAAGCTGAGCTGAGATGAGTCTGATTTGTGGGGGTGAAATGATGGGGTGAAATAAAACAGCTGCTTTTAGTCGGCCATGTGGCGGGTCAGAGAAGGTGGCCCCTGCCCTGCAGTACACATCCGTCCAGCAGAGGGCAGTACGCTTTTGGAGATCATCAGGCACTTCATTTATGACCATTTTCTGCTTGAATGGATTGTTTGAATAAAATTGTTTCTAAACTTATATACTTAAAAATAAGTTAAAAATCTTTCAATCTTTCTAAAATCTTTTTTTTTAAAGCCAGTAGCTCTGCATTGGCTGTCACATCAGGTTTGCTGGGCTGTCTCCTCTATTTTATTACTATTCAGCGATTTTGCTTAAAAATACACATTTCTGCAAGACAAGATGTGCACATTCCTGCAGCTGACAGTTACATCTTTGGGAAAGTGTGTATCTGATCTCACCAGTGTTCTCATTAAGGTCTGATGCTTTACATGTGTGTTTTAGTCAAATATAAGTCCACATAGGCCATGATGCCAAAACTATACTAACTAATCTTCTCTGTACTCATGGCAGCAGAGACAGTAAAGATATTTTAATAATATGACATTTTAGAAATCTGACTCCAGAAACACAGTCTTAATGGTATCATTAAAACACTATTAGATGCTGTATCTGACTGCAGAATGGCTTTTGCCTTTGGGCAGCAAAGTCTCCATGTACTGCCCAGTTATTATGAATGAACCTACGAACACCACCTGAGCCAAGCACCTGAGCCAAGCGCCTGAGCCCAGCGCCCAAACACTCATCATGGACAAAACGCTGCTGAGCTTCCTGAAGGAACCTTACTGATGTGTGAGGCATCACCAAACTGGGAGCTGCCAAAGTGTCCTCAGGGACAACCGGACATGATTCCCTCACAACTGGACATGCTTCCTTCCCAACGGGACACGATTCCCATGATTCCCTCCCAACTGGACACAATTCCCTTCCAACCAGTCATGATTCCCTCCCAACCAGACATGATTCCCTCCTGTTTGCTCTGCATGATATCCAACAGGTTGCATCACTGCCTGGCACAGAAATAAGCATCCTACTGAGAGGGACCCCAGCAGGCAGCAGGAGCTGAATGACTGAATCATCTCTGTAGGCTGCTAGGAAAGGTACCATTGGCAGGCAGACCCAGCTGACCTGCAAATGCTCACACGCTTCTCTCCCTGTTATGCACCTCGCAGGTTTTGAAACATTCTGTTTTCAGATAAAATGAAGAAAATGAAAACAATGTCAATTCTGTGAGTATGGAAGAAATTCAGCCAGTGTGAGTGTTTCAAAAGTGCATAGTGTGTTTCAATAGTGCATAATGTGAGTGTTTCAATAGTGCATAGTCTGTGTGGCTACGATATAACTGTCCTTCTAACTAATGTACTTCTGCTGTTCATATATGACACACTTTATTCAGCTATTTTGTGCTGTATTTCTGTTGTATATTTTTTACATTTATAAAAGATTTCCTCAGTAAAAAT
The DNA here is from genome assembly GCF_041902795.1 of Electrophorus electricus. Lineage (NCBI taxonomy): Eukaryota > Metazoa > Chordata > Actinopteri > Gymnotiformes > Gymnotidae > Electrophorus > Electrophorus electricus. The sequence goes on along the minus strand of NC_137505.1, from coordinate 8,343,106 downwards.
AACAGATTTAGTTTAGATTCGAATTGCTCACCTAAATCTGAGGACAAACTTTTTGATGACTTTATCTGCATGGTTTGGAGAGATTTCTTATTTGTTTATGGTGAAGAATATGCTGAGAAATATTTGAGATCTCAGAGATCTGACATTTTTAAAAGTAAAAATGATATTCCAGAGAGACACTATTAAACGTATTATAAATCCTTAGACAAACAATTCTCAATAACACCTGCGGCAGAATAAATAGTGAAATAATTGTTTCATGATTACATTATTTATAACTCTAATCTCTCTGTTATAATTTAATCAGCAGGGCAGGAAAAGGATCATCTAAAAAAAAGTGATTTGCTTAAAGAGGACAAACAAATGGCGACTGAGGCTATGGCCCTAAGGGGGACATTAATCAGGAACGCTGGTATTTATAAATCAGGCCTGATTTCTGAATTACTAGGCTAAGATACCACAGACAGTATCACAGCTATAAAGCATTTGAAAAAGGCAGGTGTTAAGGTCAGGGTTAGGGTTAAGGGTTAGGGTTATCTTAACTGGGTTAGGGTTAGGGTTAGGGTTAAGGTTTAGGGTTATCTTAACTGTATGCAGAAACAGAAGGCTTGTCTTGCACCCCTGGGACCCAGCCAGTCCTCAGTGACTGAGGGGTTCCACAGTAGGGATCTTTGCTTCTGCTTCATACAAATTCTTAAACAAGATCATTCGAGTTTGATATATAAAAATGATTCAAAGCTTTTGTAATCAATATTATGTTTTTATCAGCTTGTAACAGACTTACTCAATGCAGGAATCAACCCCCTTCCTCCAATCCGACACTTCCAAAGACACTTGGTGTTTGGTTCACCTTTTTATGTGCTGCGTTCATACATTAAACTATAGAAAGGCATGAAGGCCCCATTTTTGTACAGATATGTGCCAAACCGTGTTGACAGTCATTTTTCCAAACCTACACAGCTGTAAAGGCTGTAAAGACTTTTACTTGAAGTGTTCTTAAAAATAAATCATACACAGCAACTTTATAGACCTCACTGTGTCAGTACTTCCTACTTTAAAACAGTTGCCCTTTCAATCTCAACCCCCCCTTATTTTAGGGGTCGGTTTTAAGCCCCTTAGTGAAACAACTTACCTGCTAATTGATTTTGTATTATGCAGAAGTTATTTTAGTAAAATTGGAGCAAACACAGTCTTCCTTGCAACACCAGTTGTGTGTCTAATATATTACTTAGAAGGAAGTGTGGATTTCATCTCATTCTTGGTGTTTATAGTGCATAACAATCTTTGCAAATAGTAATTTGCATAAAATTATGAGTATAGACCCAGACCCCGAGTGCAGAACTGAAACAGGAATTTTAGGGTCATATATGTCCTTCTCACCAGCCCAGTCTGTCTGTCTGTCTCCTCCAGGTTTCTCTGGTCTGTCTGTCTGTCTGTCTGTCTGTCTGTCTGTCTGTGACCTCCAGGTTTCTCTGGTCTGTCTGTCTGTCTGTCTGTCTCCTCCAGGTTTCTCCAGTCTGTCTGTCTGTCTGTCTCCTCCAGGTTTGTCCAGTCTGTCTGTCTGTCTCCTCCAGGTTTCTCCGGTCTGTCTGTCTGTCTGTCTGTCTCCTACAGGCTTCTCCAGTCTGTCTGTGTCCTTATCACCATACTCTGCTCCTCCATCCCCCAGTGTGTTTGTGTTTGTGAGTGTATGTGTGCACATGTCTTTCTGTGTATCTGGGTTCATGTGTTTTGCTATTCTTATTATAAAGGATCAGATACTTAAACATATAGTATGTGTTAAAATTTCTGTTATAATTTTAGTTGATTCCACTAGACCGTTTTATCTACTGTTGTATGTTACTACATACAAATTCAATCCATTTTCAGTGGAGGTGTAACTTCCTCCAAAACAGACAGAAATCAACATCTCAGCGACCTGAAATAAAATGTATGAACTCAGTATCGCCACCTGCTGGAGGATTGTTCGACGCTTTTTTTTTTTTCCTTTTTTTTTTTTTGTCATGACATTTTCCCTATAAAATTAAGTGCATAAAGAGCTCACAGACAGACCACCTTTAATGTCTCATAACTTATTAATGTTCAGTCCTATTTAAATGTATATGTAAAGTATTATAAAAGGCTGTTTCATCAAGCAGACACCAACACCAAGCAGGCGCCTTCCCTGGTGGTTGCTATGGTTTCAGACCCTGTTTTTTAATGCATTTGCAACTTGTTTCATTACTGTTATTCTTGTGTTGCTAACACACACACACACACACACACACACACACACACACACACACACACACACACACACACACAGACACACACACACACATACACACACACACACACACACGATTCTTACCCAATGTGCTTTTATTAGAGTTTTAGTTACATAAACATGCAAGCTTTTTCACATTTGTGAGGACGAAGCCGACTGTCCATCACTAGCAGGCAGATTTCTGGGCATCACAAAGCCAGTAACAAAACAATCCTCTGACTGCAAGTATGCACATGTCAAGCCGCCTGGAGGGTTTGGCTTACAGAGTTTATCAATTATCTAGAATGTGAAGGAACAAATCAATATAACTGTGGAAAGCTAGTAAGGTCAAAGAGAGATAGGAGTATTAAAATGCAGATCCATCTGGCTGGTCCACTGAAGACCAGTACGAGAAAAAACACCTCAGTTCAGAAGCCCCAGATTGCCTTGGTGAACAACCTTTAAAAACCTTCAAATGAGTTTAAGTTCCTGCTCAAAGACATTTAATCAGATCTCAACACTTTACACATCAAAACAAGACAGAAACTGCAGTCAGGGCTTCTTCACACATCTTTTCAACTTTTAATTAATCATGTCTGACTTTTAATTAATCACCTATTACCACTCAAAGGACCACATAAGACCAACCAGAAGGGCCACATTATGACCTGCAGACCAATCAGGAGGGCCATAACTGACCTGCAGACCAATCAGAAGGGCCATATTATGACCTGCAGACCAATTATGAGAGCAATATTATGACTTGCAGATTATTTCCTCTGCTGGCCTCAGTACCAGTATAACCAAGAAATTCTTTTACCACAGGAAACTCACTGAGCTGCAACCTAATCAGTACATTAGCAATGTATGAGTTAGTCTAGTCCAGCAGAGATGTGAGCCTGAGGGTTTCTCGGCTATGCTGAGACATCGATCTGATTAACAGCTACTTGGACACCAACTGGAACAGTGCTGTTACCATTAGGCCCATTAGTCCCTGTGCCTCTGGCTCCACCGGGGGTGTCATGGAGGTTAGAGGCAGACATTGTGACTCACGTCAGAGATTCGCATCCCAGAGACTTGACTTGGACTCGTACAAAGTGGGTGATGCACATCTCTGGAAGGAGGCGGAATGTGGCCTCTCTCACACAGTATGTGTGTGCGTGACCATGTGTAAAGTCCACTTCCTCAAACCAGCAATAAAAATACTCTGGATATGTGATTTTTAGGAATGGCTTTAGGTGGATTTTCATGTGTCTGTTTCACCTTCTGTTGACTCCTGCTGGAAGATGAACACTGACAATGCAGAAACACACTTACGTTCTAGGCTCTTAGCAACCGGTGGCATGAGACACAAAGCAGCAGCCCAGCAGATCTGACGGATGGACCTGGGCATACGCAGACATCATCATGGAGGCCTGTTCATGAAGAGCTTGATGTTCATCTGCAGTGTGTGCTAACCCCTCTGTGTGTGTGTGTGTGTGTGTGTGTGTGTGTGTGTGTGTGTGTGTGTGTGTGTGTGTGTGTGTGTGTGTGCTAACCCCTCTGTGTGTTTGCATGCGCTAACACCGCTGTGTGTATGTGTGCACTAATCCTACTGTGTGTGTGTGTGTGTGTGTGTGTGTGTGTGTGTGTGTGTGTGTGTGTGTGTGTGTGTGTGTGTGTGTGCTAATCCCTCTGGTCCAGTTCATTATAAGAGGAGTCAATGCTGCAGATTCTGTCTTGGATTCAGTACTGTCAGTGTGTTATTGAGACGAATGCGTCTTATTGGTTGTATGTATGAAAAGAGAAGACAACCCTCCCTGTCATATATCTGGGAAAATATTCCATATAGAAAAATAGTGAGCATCTGAGCATCTCCCATACCACCGCCTGCAAATTAAGGTCAGTAGCCCAGTACTGAAAACAGAGCAATATCCTACTAATCCTACTAATATATTTACCTTCAATACAAAACACATAAAATGTAACTTTTAGTTTGTTTTCAAGGCAGTGAAGTTATAAGCATTCATTTAAGAAAAGGGAGAAAACAGATGTAGTGTGATACTAAACGTGTGCCATAACTTGTTCATTAGCGGGCAGGTAATTATAGCACAGACTAATTACGATCACACTCCGGCAAGATGATGCCAAGAAATGGAGGAAAAAGTTTGTTGGTGACCTCATTTTGAGTAAAAAATAAATAAATTATAATAACTTTATTGTATTTCACCACTTTTAATGTGTATAATTCACCACTATCCATATTAACCCTATTAAAACAATTCTCATTTATACACCAATGTTAACTCATGATTGTTGAATATCTATAAGATCGTGTAAGCTGGCATCATGTCTGTGAGCTGCACAGCTATGACCTCTTGTTGTCTGTTAGTAGCTGCTAGCATGGGATTTAAACATTAACTTCAACCTCTGCAAAACAGCACCCACTACTGTTTCAATCCGGTACTGCACCCTGGTGGAACATGCCCTTATATGCTCATCTGATCTGATGTTTCGGCACTGCATCATGATGCCAGGCTGAAGCATGTCCGTGCAGGTTGGCAACAATGCCATGGCACAACACCCACTTTACCATATCCAAAAAAGGACAGTGCACTTTGAGTAATGCAATGTGTGGCTCAGAGTCAGGCATGGAGGACTGGCTCCCCTCACCTCTGCTGCCCTCACTGATGTGAACGATGATTCCAGCAAGCCAATGGGAGAGGAGAGAGCGCTCCAGCAGGCCAATGGGAGAGGAGGGAGCGCTCCAGCAGGCCAATGGGAGAGGAGCGAGCGCTCCAACAGGCCAACGAGAGAGGAGCGAGCGCTCCAGCAGGCCAACGAGAGAGGAGCGAGCACTCCGACAGGCCAACGAGAGAGGAGCAAGCGCTCCAGCAGGCCAACGAGAGAGGAGCGAGCGCTCCAGCAGGCCAACGGGAGAGGAGCGAGCGCTCCAGCAGGCCAACGGGAGAGGAGCGAGCACTCCGACAGGCCAATGGGAGAGGAGCGAGCGCTCCAGCAGGCCAATGGGAGAGGAGCGAGCGCTCCAGCAGGCCAATGGGAGAGGAGCGAGCACTCCAGCAGGCCAACGGGAGAGGAGCGAGCGCTCCAGCAGGCCAGTGGGAGAGGAGCGAGCAGCCCTGCTGGAGCAGCTAGAGGCTGGTGTTGTGCTCGTGTGAAGGAGTAATGAGGACCAGCAGAGCTCGGGGCTCCCTGTGGGAAGACAGGGAGGAAGCTGCACATTCATCTATCAAGTCAAACAGCAACAAGTCCTTCCTGTTTACTGTAACATATTCAAACCCAGTGGCCCACTGGCTGTTTAAACAATGAACACAATTTTCATGGAGAATTTTCTTGATTAGTCCAACACAGTATTCAGGTTATGCAGACATCTTAAAGTATCGCAATCAACTGGCAGCCACAACAGAACAGTCAACGCACGTTTCTGAATTCCACAGACATAACAGCGCATTTCCCTGTGCAATATAGTCAGTGAATCTTGGCTGTGTTGTACTGCAGAGGTAGCAGCTGCTAATTTTAAGATTTTGTTCCTTTTATGGAGTTCTAAAGTTATAAAAGCTTTTTTGTAGCTTTAGCAGGGTCTGGAATCACTTCCACCCTTCTAGCATTCTTAGATAGACACCTAACGACTACTGAGAAACATTTGCAATATTCTTAATACTTTGGTTACAAAAGATGTGAGCCAGAGACACTGAAGGTGTAAGGGTGTGTGAGAGAGAGCGGGAAAGAAAGCACCTCAGATGTTACTGCACTTTTCACAATTATAAACAATTAAGAACAATATTACCCGCATGCCATTTATACATATTGTTTATTTCTTGCCAATTACTAATTAACATAGAACAGTTATATAATGTAATGAGGCACACAAAAAGCAGGTAATTTTTTGCTTCTCCACCCTTCATTTGTAGCACCCGTATCTCGTTAACACTTATTAGTTCATGTATTTAAACCCTGCCTTTTGTCATGGGTGTTTGCTGGTTATTGTAAGTTTAGCCACTGTATGTGATGCTAGCTGTTTGTTAATCTGAACTTTGTATACAATGCCTAGTTTGTTGTGATTCCTGGCCTCCTTGTTATAGCTGGTATCCCTGGTTTGTCTTCATTTTTTTGTGAGTATATTCCTGAATTCTCCATGTAAAGTGACCCTGGACTGTGACTAAGACTATGATTCTGGATTCACCCTCAATAAATCTCACTTTTCTCAGCATGTGCCTCCACCTCGCAATCGCTCCATGTTACAGACATCAGTCTATGTGCTCGCTTTCTGCCTTCCTAACCTTCCTGAAATGTCAGTGTTCTCTTAGCAGCCACTAGATGTCTACTGTATATCTCCCACTCTGATTCCATGTTCACTCCACTGACAAACTCAAACATGAAAGATCTCTCAGTGAACTTCCAACACTATGTGAAACAAAAACAAGTGTAAGTCTAGAATGCTATTTTGACACTGACAATAGGTTGCATTGTAAACTTTTTTTTTTTCTTAAAATATCCTTGCCCAGGGCCTGAACAAAGTGCACTTGAAAACATCAGACTTTACTTTTTACCAGTGTGTATCTGGCTCAGAACAGTCCAGTGGAATTCCTCAGGTGCTCAAATGGCTTACATCGACCAGTTGAAATACCTGTTGACTTCTACTGTCAAAATAACATCCTTTATCAACTCCTGCCTGGAAGAAAATACAATTTCATTGATAAGAGTATTAGAAGACATGTCAGATCCACCCTGGGATGATTACACTGCTAAACTGAGTGAGGTCCGTGGAGAGAGCATTTCCTGTGCTGGATTCACATCACTGACTTCTGCTGGAGAAGTGGGATGTTCTGTAAACCATGCGAGATGATTTTGATCTTATGCAAAGTACGATCTACTATGGGAAACTGACAGAAATAATGAAAACGTTTTTTTAATCGGTTTTCTCCTTCCTGATCTCTCCCAGGGGATGCAGATGTTGGGAATAATTTTTGGTAGCTTTAGATGACATTAAACAGTTGGCCTTCTGAGTAGTGAATGACTACTCTTAGTAGAACTTCAATTTCAATTGAATTTTAATTAAGCAAAAGTAGGATGCAAAAGTCCAAAACCAAGAACTGAAGAATGTTTGTGATGGTGAACTTCTTCTTTGAGAATTGAACTGGAAAATATCTTCACCTGACCACATTTCTTATACATTTGAAAACTTAGTTTTCTCTCCGTTTTAAATAATATACTTATGAGAAAGTAAAAAAAATAAAATAAAATTGGGTTAGATTTTGATAAATGGATAAAGAAACAATTTGAGTTCAGTTTGTGTTTCATATTGGTCGCAGGTTGCTGTGCCGCTTTGCCAGTGGTTGTGACGCACGCAGGGCGCATCACGCTTCGCTATTCAAACGTCAATCTGTGGGGAAGAAGATGAAGCCTCTAACATTTCTGTGGGGAAGCTACTTTCCTTTCCCCTCAAATCGCAACTGACACTCGAGCGGACAAACTATTAAAGAGCATAGTTATCATCAGCTGACCAGTTACATAACACTTAGGCTAGGAAATAAACTTACTGTGGATGCAGTTTTGTATTTGGAGTAAAAATGTCCACTCAAGGACTTTTAAGTAGTGTTTTCACGTGCTCGTCAACGGGATCCAAACCCGTTTCCAAGAGCAAACTAAGGCAAAGTTGGAGCTTAGATTCGGCTTTGTTAAGACACCACGGGACGGAGTCCGGCGCAGCGACGCATGAGCGCCCTTTGCAAACGAATGTATGTTTGAATTGCAACCAAACAGGAGGGAATGCAAATCCAGGAGCATCCCCCGAGCCCCGCGTGGCTCCCAGGCTGGACGCACTTGCCCGGACGCCGCGAGGGAAACGGCATCTTTCATCTTCGCATTTGTTTAGCTCCTCGGGCGCTTTGCCACGCGCCGATATTCAGTTGGACTGTGATGGGAAAAGCACCAAGAGAAGCAGCGCGTGGGATTTACCGTTCGGCTGTCGTGCTCCATTACAGTCTGCAAACGCTGGTACCATTTTCTCACCACGAAAGTGGCTTCAAAGAAGAATCCCACATGCAGACGCTAGCGATACTTCCTCCTACAATACGTGGATGTCCGAGGTAAGAATATTTAAGAATAGAACGTTTGCAAGGTTTATATGAACAAATAGCTACAATTTACTAAAGATTACAGTATCGCTACATGACTAGTAACGCATGATACAGGCTACAGTACAGCATGCCCACTGTACTTGCTTAAACACTGTTTCTGAAACTTAATTTTGTCAAAACTTAACATACAAAACCCAAGCCCACACACACAACATTCAAAATGTCACACACTTGAAAAAGCAAACACTTAATCCAAAAATCTTGCCCAAAGGATATTTTTGCAACTAAACTCTACAAGCAAATATCAAATGAACAGCTTTCTACATGACAACTACACACTGATGTGATAAATGGGATACACTACTATCTTGTATTTGTGTTTTGGTGTGCAGGGCACAGTACTCTGCTGTAAAAGTCTATCATAGCACTCATAGGCACATGAATATTCACAAATATACAGGCTATGTACATATATACCATAACGTAAAACACAGTTACTAGGGTAATTTATTTATTTATTTATTTTCTCTTCATGAACAGTACAGCCATATTCATGCTGCATATACTGTAATACACAGAAGACGGCTTTTGACTATGAAATAAAAATATTAGGGCCTCTCAATCATCTCATGAACATCGGTGTTCTCTCTGGTGAGACTGGACGGGTGCTGTTTGGGGTGACGTCTCCAACCCTGTAATGCTTCTCCATCAGTGTTACCAGGTTCCCTACGCAGCCAGCTGAAGGAGTTTGTGCTGGTGGGTTGGCGATCATAGACCTTCCGATGTCACTCTTTCGGTAGCCTTGAGTAAAGGAGGGAGACAGACAGACAGACAGACAGACACAGTGTGAGGTGGCAGAGGAAGCACCAAGAATTGTGGGATATCGGTAACCCAGTTATCAGCGTGGCCCGGGGAACCTTGTCCCAGACGCTACCAAACCTGGACCACTCTGGTCCATCCCCTTGGTGATCGGGAATGAGTATGTTGTGTAGTGTGTGAAGGAAGGTGATGAAGGGTAGTGGGACAACGATAGTGTGATGATGCTTGACACCATTCTGGCTGACGGCTGCACACATTGTGATATTGCCCCACACTGCCCAGGGAGACCTGACAGTAGAACTTGTTGATACTTGCTAAATTGTAGCAGTTCATCTGCCCTACTGCCTCCCTGAAACACTACTCACACTTGGGCACCACCAAAGAGGTCCAGATCTCCTATGTGATGGTTGCTCTTCCTCTTGCTCTTCCTCATCCTCTCTCTCTAATATAGGCCTTCGTTGATATCCAATCCAAGATATCTAACCTGTGGCCTCTTTATAGTGTTCAGGATCTGATACAAATTGGTAAATGGGTGTGTCATTTGCATGGCATTGTTTTCCAAAAGAAACACCAGCATTTCAGTTTTGAATGATGTGTCTAATGTAGAGAATTTAGTGTTTAGTGTTTTGCAAAAAGTGTGTGTTAGAATTGCAAACTGAGTGTAAAGCAGTGCTGATGGTTTATTGTACCATGTCAATAGACGGGATACGTGAGTTAGTGATTTCAACAATTATGTCACAAGTCTCAGTTTTTATGTTTTAGCAATTGCAAAAAAGTGTAACATTGATTTAACATGCACCTTCATTTCTCCACCTCAGTTCTCCTTTAAATTTGAGTTTGTTGATATAACTTATTAATGTTGTAGCCTAACCCCAGCCCTAATTCCTAACCTTATCCCTAACCCTAGTCTGAGATTGTTGATATAAAGTAAATGATAAATATAAATGAGGATTCAAATTTTATATATATTTTATTTATATATATATATATATATATATATATATATATATATATATATATATATAATCATTATGCAAATATCCATACAAACCCACGTGAGTTTTTTCATAGAAAGGCTGATGACTTTGAAAGGCCCATGAAACTCTACCAGGATCTAACAGGAGCAAGAATGTTGTCACCCACGGTTTTGTGGCCGTGTAAACAAAGTGTGACAAGCTACTATGGGAGTGTATAGAGAGGTGTGGGAGTGTATAGTGTCTGGGGTCAGGTCAGGGTCAGGTCTGACAGCTCCTAACACACAGAGAAGACCCCCCCCCCCACACACACACACACACACAACTACACCCACCACACACTTACAGATTCTAACTTTGTTTTTGTTCATGCTGTGTTGTCTTATCATGTGTTAAGTCAACGGGCTCAACATGAACTGAATCTGTGGCTATCAGACCCATAGACAATGTGCTTGTGTTGTGTTTCAAACAGCTGTTTTCAATTTGCAGCTACTCTAAATGTAGTTATAATTTTGCATCCAAGTGGTGCAGGGTAGCCTGTGATGTAGATATGATTCCCCTGCATGTTGGTTGCTATGGTGATCTCAGGAGGTACCTTTGATCACTCCTTGATGCCCAAGAAAAAAGGCAAGTAAAACATCCCTTCTTCCAAACCCTTCAGCACTGTTCCCCTCAGAGCAAAGATGGTTTTATACTGTCCTATGTCACTTTCTGTCAGCTCTTATTCTCAAATATCATGATCAACTACTCTGAGCTTTAGGGTTAAATAAAAAGTTATAAAAAAGGTGATCCCAGCACGTTATGCCGTGTATTCAGAGTTCGACTGACATGGACATACTGGTACTAGTTCAGCATGAAAGGTAACCAGTTTTTCTGCAGTGGCTAAGTGCATAGCATATGGGCACATGTGGGCTAGATATCTGCTGATTCAATATCAGGTGATCGCAAAATACAAAACAGTCATTTTATGTGTTGGCAGCTCAGTCTTGGACTGCTATATAGGTATTAAGGCTATGAGCATATACGAGCTCAACTTGTTACTGTTGAGATGCAATGTCAGTGCACCCAAATTTCAATTCACTTAGACTTGGAGGAATTGTCAATGCTGGAATCTATGGGTTAATCTATGGGTTAACAGTGACATGTAGCATGGTGAACTCGAGCACAGCAGGTGTACTGGTGTCCAGTGGCCAAGAACTGCAGGTGTACTGGTTGAGTAACCAACAGATGGTGGTGCCATGTGATAAGGAACACTGAAACAGCAAAACAGTGATTCAGGCAAAAGAAAGAGATGAGTGTAATGCTGATCCCAGAACAGTGATTCAAACAGAGGAAAGAGATGGAGAGTCATCTCAGAACCTTAGCCTGCAGAGAGCAGTGACCTTCCACAAAATGTTTACGACTCACACCAAGACCAATTAAGGTGAAGGATAAAGTGTACTAGCACTAATCAATTTATAGGGTTTTTTCTGTAGAAAATGTAACAGTACTATTTATCAAATGTTTTATGTTTTTACTGTGGATCCAGTTTGTTTTTTCCTGTCAAAGTAGCTTAGCTAATATTAACACAATTGGCAACCAGACCTACTACACCTTAACCGTACCTGCTCTGCCCTGCTACACCTTAACCGTACCTGCTCTGCCCTGCTACACCTTAACCGTACCTGCTCTGCCCTGCTACACCTTAACCGTACCTGCTCTGCCCTGCTACACCTTAACCGTACCTGCTCTGCCCTGCTAACCCTTAACCGTACCTGCTCTGCCCTGCTACACCTTAACCGTACCTGCTCTGCCCTGCTACACCTTAACCGTACCTGCTCTGCCCTGCTACACCTTAACCGTACCTGCTCTGCCCTGCTACACCTTAACCGTACCTGCTCTGCCCTGCTACACCTTCTGCAGGCTTCAGCAGTCCTGTTCTGGATTTTTGATATAACATGTTTTGCAATATTGTCTGTTTGTCCATGTCTGAGCATTGTTACATGAGCGTGTCATCTGCTGTTTGGATTGTGATTTGGTTTGCCCTATATCAGTAAAGTTTTGTGTGGTTTCATCTGCCTCTGTGTCCTGTGTTGCTACAGATGTTTTAGCCATTGCATTCTTTTTCTGTGGATTTATTTGAATTCCTGTTCATCGGTTTAAATCTATAATACCCTAGAGAATCAAAAGGTCTTTGGTGCCTTGTTTCCTAACAAGGTTCTTTGGAACCAAATCCAGTTTCATAGTGGAAGTTCAGTTATTTTGTTATTGAGGCCATAGACGCTTATCTAACGTAATTCTGTTTTAAAACCCATCTTGGCTAGTTCACGCATAATGGAAAGTTTTGGTTTTTTTTCTTTTTTGTCAGTTACAGTAGACGATCAATCAAGTTGTCATATGAGGACCGTGCCCAGACCACTGTGAGCTCAGACTGTTCAGTGCATCTCATTTTTTGGTTTTGTTTTATTATATTTTTGTTTTTTTATAAAGAAAAAATTGCAAAATGTTAAATTTAACACTCTAGTTTACTGTCATACCAACATTTTTAATTCTTTAGAATATGGTCCCACAAGACTCCTGCAAATAGCAATTATGTCATTGTGTGGACACTTTAAAAGGTCAGTTTCATTTTCCCGTATTCTCATATGAGTCCTGCATGTGTCTCCATATGTAGATGACATCACACCATCTCACATGCTTCCAAACGTCTACAGATCAGTGCTGACAGCCGTAGACTAGACTCCTTACATGTTTAAGCAGGTCAACATGTTTTCTTGCATCTTGCTCAATTTGCAGAACAATTACAACTGCTCACAGGAAGCCAAACTTACTATAATTGACCTCCATGAATTTCTCTAGCCAAGGACGGCAGGGTGAGAACAACGTGGGGACCAGATTGATAATATGTCCAGCCGCAGCACCCCTCCCATGTCACTCTAATAAATGACTGGTGCTGAACTGGCTTGTACCAAGTAGCATCTCATATTTGATCAAGCACTGTCTGCACATGTAGTCACCCTAGGGGTAGGGCTGCATCGGTGCTTAGGCACCAGTGTACAGGGAAACCAGTTACTCTGGAAACTTGGAGGGTTTGAGCAGGTGTGTGTGTGTGTGTGTGTGTGTCAGTCACCCCTTCCCACGTCAGATGCTTCTCTCATTTCTCTCCCCTCAGCTTTGGGACACTTTGTGCCTCCCACTACTGCTGCTGTACTCACACGTCACCTTTACATTAACACCTTCTGTGGAGGAAAGGATCAGACATATCTACCTCGACTCTACTTACAGTACTGAGTAGTTTGGACCTCATTAGTACAGCATAGCTTTCCAGCATAGCTGACCCTGTGCCAGAAATATATTTAGTAAGTGGTGTGTTTTCTGTTTTCGTCCCAGACTGTGACCATTAAAGGAAAACTTTACCTGAAAGTAACATTTTTATATCTCCTCATGTCTGTCTGAAGGGTTTCTGACGTGCTTACTCATGGCAGTACTATTTTGGTTTGTCTGCCACAAAAGTAAGCCAACACAAAATGTCCCCAATCCTGAATTCCAACACTTGTGGAAAAAGGAACTGTAACCTGTCTCAGGAGTCTGAACGACACAGAGAGTGACCTGGTGTGACCTTAGTAACTGCCTGACCCTACAGTGGACAGAGTCTCATGATACCAGCAGCTCAGCCTGACGTGAGCTGCTATGCTAGTCGTTCTGGCCAATGGTCTATGGTAACTGGTGGGTGGGAGTGGGTGTGGGTGTGAACACACGCCGAGTGAATGTGTGTGTGTGTGTGTGTGTGTGGATGTGAACACGTGCCGAGTGAATGTGTGGATGTGAACACGTGCCGAGTGAATGTGTGTGTGTGTGGATGTGAACACGCGCCGAGTGAATGTGTGTGTGTGAACACGCGCCGAGTGAATGTGTGTGTGTGTGTGTGTGCGTGTGTGTGGATGTGCACGCGCCGAGTGAATGTGTGTGTGCGTGTGTGTGGATGTGCACGCGCTGAGTGAATGTGTGGATGTGAACACGCGCCGAGTGAATGTGTGTGTGTGTGTGTGTGTGTGCGTGTGTGTGGATGTGCACGCGCCGAGTGAATGTGTGTGTGGGTGGGAACGCGCGCCGAGTGAGTGTGGGTGTGGGTTGGAACACACGCAGAGTGAATGTATGTGTGGGGGGTGCCTGGCGTGTACAGCGCACTCTACAGTATTTCCACACTCTGACACACGCAGCTCTAGTCAGACTGGAGATGATGACTTTTCTCTGGTCCTGATTTAGGTGTGTGTGCTCAGCGTAGCGTCCCGTTCGTTCGAAGCCATCCAGCCTCTCAGGTCCTTTAGCTTTTTCATAAGTCTGGACGAGTACAGTTACCATGGTAATCTGGTTCCAAAAACACTGACTGCAAAAGCATTAATCAACTGTTTAACAGTGTGGTGAATGATATGGTGCTAAATGGGACTGTGTCCAAGTCTCTTAAATTGCTAGTTAAAAACACATCTAACATTTTAGTTTGTACAACATTAGGTACAGTTAGGTATAGATGTCATTGCATGCCATTACTGTACTGACCAAATAATTGTGGCTGTGATGACCAGAGTGAGTTCTACATTACTGGGACTATCTCACATATAGATGATGGAGTGGTGGTGTTTCTGATTCTGACAGCACCTTCATGCACTGCTTTCAGTAAGCAGGTCAATACTGAGCTCTTCCAGGTTTACTTCATTTCACTGATGAAGGTCTAATGCCACTCTCTTGATTTTCTGACTCGCATATTTGCGTGTGTGTATGTTTGTGTTTGTGTGTGTAGCTCTGGAAAAAAAAAATGAGACCACTCCAATTTTCTCTTAAATCGGCATCTCCACATGTACAGCAGCCATTCCATTCAAATGTTGAATTCCTTCACAGACACACCTCATTCTACTTAATCAGACACTGAATAGGTGATCACCTTAACAAAATCCTGTTCTAACGAGCAACAGTATAAAACTACTGCTGCTGTTATCTTGTTATAGAATATTCTCGTTATAGAACCTGGATGGGAAAAGCTGTGCTAGAGCTACCCAAAAAGTAAGTGTAGTCAAACTACAGCTACAGACCATGCCAAAGGTGTTGAAAAGAAAGATTCTTAATAAGCAAAAGAAGGGTTCCATTGTAACTTTACTGGCAGAGAGATACAGTGAGCATCAGGTTGCTTCTGTCTTGAAAATTTCAAAAACTGAGGTTCATAAGAACAAGGTCAAGCAGCAAACATATGAGACAACAACAGCTACAGACTGGCAGAGGTAGAAAACGAGACTCTACTGACCGTGGTGATCGCCACCTCATTCGAATGTCACAACCGTAAGATGACGTCAAGTGACCTACAAAAGAATGGTACGCAGCAGCTGGGGTGAATTGCACAGCAAGGAAGGTTCAAAACAGGCATCTGGAGGCGGGGCTGAAGGCGTGCAAAGCTAGAAAAAAGCCCTTCCTCAATGAGAAGCAAAGAAGAGCCAGACTGAACTTTGCAAAAGACCATAAGGATTGGACCATAGAGGACTGGAGTAAGGTCATCTTCTCTGATGAGTGCAGTTTTCAGCTTTGTCCAACACCTGGTCATGTAATGGTTAGAGGGAGACCTGGAGAGGCCTACAAGCCAGTGTGTCACACCCACTGTAAAATTTGGTGCAGGATCGGTGATGATCTGGGGATCTTTCAGCAAGGATGGAATCGGCCAGACTTGTCTTTGTGAAGGACACATGAATCAAGCTACTTACAAAACTGTGCTGGAAGAAAACTTGTTTCCTTCTGCTCTGACAAATGTACCCCAACTCTGAAGATTGATTTTTTTTCAACAGGAAAATGCTCCATGTCACATAGCCAGGTCAATCAAAGTGTGAATGAGGGACCACCAGATCAAGACCCTATCATGGCCAGCCCAATCTCCAGACCCAAACCCCAATGAAAACCTCTGGCATGTGATCAAGAGGAAGATGGATGGTCACAAGCCATCAAAGAAAGCCGAGCTCCTGGAATTTCTGTGCCAGGAGCGGCGTAAAGTTACCCAACAGCAATGTGAAAGGCTGGTGGAAAGCATGCCAAGACACATGAAAGCTGTGATTCAAAATCAGGGTTATTCCACCAAATATAGATTTTTTTTGACTCATCCTAAGTTGAAATATTAGTACTTTGTTGTTTATAAATGAATATGAGCTTGTTTTCTTTGCATTATTTGTGGTGTGAAATTTCTGTAACTGTTTTATTTTGACCATTAGTCATTTTCAGAAAAAAAACCACATAAAAACAATGTTTTTATCTGGAATTTGGAAGAAATGTTTATAGAGTAGTTTATAGAGTAAAACAACTGCTCAGCCTGGCCAAACACACACCCATCAATTGTAAAACTAGAAAAACTGATCATTTTGTTGTGTGTGTGTGTGTGTGTGTGTGTGTGTGTGTGTAAAATAAATAAATTATATATATATATAATTAGCTGGTTAATATGTATTCTCCATTTCTAGTGGGCCCTAACCTGGAGGGTTTTGTGGTTTCCTTCAGTGCTTTATGAAAATCTGAAAGACCATTAAGAGAATAACACACATGCTGGGCACTACTGGAGGCCTCACAGAAAAGACAGCAGTGAGCTCAGTGTTAGAAAACTGGACTGCATTCTCAAACTGGTCTGCATCCTGACAGGTACTGGCATGACCAACAGGCCATGCTTTTCTTTCCTAAGACAAAGCCGGTCTCTGAGATGAGCTGAAACAGAGCTGAGCTGCTTCAGTTAGGCCCACCCTTTGAAGCCCTTGAGTGAACTGACAGGTTGTTTGGAGCATGTGTAGTGTTAGATCTCCTGGTCCTTCATTTGAGCTGTGTACATTCTACAGGCCATCGGCATGTATGGGGATAAGCATTGTGCAGTATATGAGAGGTTATTAGCCAAGTGCTGTAAGGTTTGAAATACCGTGCTTCAGGACTCATGGACGACAAGCATGGAGACTATTTTCTGTCCTGGCTCCAAGATGGTGGAATGAGCTCCCACTTGCTGTCCAGACAGCAGAGTCCCTTACAGTCTTCAAACGCAGACTGAAGACCCATCTATTTGCAGAATATTTAAAGGACAACTGATCCTGCTCCCATATTGACTAATTTAGTACTTATTGTAGGGTATTGTTTGTTATTTAACAAACTCCTAGCACTTATTATTGCGCTTATCATTGCCTAAGATGCACCTTATGTATTTTGTACTTCTAGGCATCAGCAGTGATCCCTGTATTCTACAGTATTCTAGTTCATTGGTATGTTGGACTCTAATCTACTGTACTGTACTAGGATGTATTCTATGAGTAAATGACGAAGCACTTTGTAAATTGCTCTGGATAAGCAATCTAGTTTGTTGAGGTTATTAGTCATTATTAGGGGTTAGTAGGTTTTGTTAGGGGTTATTGGTATTTTTTAGGGATTATTAGGGGGTTGTCCAGGGTTGTTGGGGTTATTAGAGTAGGGAGATCTCTACTATAGGGCAAGATATAGTAATCCCTCACCCATTCAGCTTGTGATCAACAGCCTGACCCTCAACGCTAACCTAACCTTAAACCTAATTTATCAGGTCTGCTATATCTTGCCTCTCCGGTGTTCCAGACCTTTCAGCTACGTTAGCCTTAACATTATGATCACATTAACTGTCATTGTTGTCATTATTGGTTTGACCACTGTTTTTGTTTTATGATTTTCTTTTTTGTTTGGTTTTTTGTTCTTTATGAATATATTGTAATGTGTCCTTGTGTCTCTAGATGATGCTATTAAACTATAATAATAATTATCATCATCAATTCAGGTCTGACAGCTGATTTTGTAAAGATTTTAACATCTGTACTGTAGCGTGAGGCTTCACGGTGAGAGCTGATACCCTTGGCCCAGAAGCAGGCAATGTGTCTAGCAGTCATGTGGTGTGATGGCAGAACCTCTAGAGGGAGCTAAAGTTCAACATGACCACGTTGTTTGCATCCACAGGCCCAGCAAAGTGTGCAGGCGCATATGTAATTATTCAAAGTGCAAAGCGGGTTTAGTTCTACAGTGGTGTGAAAGTGTTTGCCCCCTTCCCGATATGATTTATTTTTTTATTTTTTTATTTTTTTGCATGTTTGTCACTTAAATATTTCAGATCAAACAAATTTAAATATTAGGCAAAGATAAAGATAACACAAGTAAACACAAAAGCAGTTTTTAAATGAAGGTGGTTGTTGTTGTTATTAAGGGGGGAAAAAATCCAAACGTACATGGCCCTGTGTGGAAAAAGTGATTGCCCCCTAAACCTAACAACTGGTTGGGCCTCCCTTAGCAGCAACAACTGCAATCAAGCATTTCCGATAACTGGCAAGGAGTCTTTTACAGCGCTGTGGAGGAATTTTGGCCTACTCATCTTTGCAGAATTGTTGTAATTCAGCCACATTGGAGGGTTTTTGAGCATGAACTGCCTTTTTAAGGTCATGCCACAGCATCTCAATCAGATTCAGGTCAGGACTTTGACTGGGCCTCTCAAGTCTTCATTTTGTTTTTCTTAAGCCATTCAGAGGTGGACCTGCTGGTGTGTTTTGGATCATTGTCCTGTATCAGAACCCAAGTGCGCTTCAGCTTGAGGTCTCGAACAGATGGCCAGACATTCTTCTTCAGGATTGTTTGGTAGACAGCAGAATTCATGGTTCCATTTACCACATTAAGTCTTCAGGTCCTGAAGCAGCAAAACAGCCCCAGACCATCACACTACCACCACCATATTTTACTGAAACGATGTTCTGAAATGCTGTGTTACTTTTACACCAGATGTAATGGGACATACACCTTCCAAAAAGTTCAACATTTCTCGTCAGTCCACAGAGTATTTTCCCAAAAGTCTTTGGGATCATCAAGATGTTTTCTGGCAAAACTGAGACGAGCCTTTATGTTCTTTTTGCTCAGCAGTGGTTTTTGTCTTGGAACTCTGCCATGCAGACCATTTTTGCCCAGTCTCTTTCTTATGGTGGGGTCATGAACACTGACCTTCACTGAGGCAGGTGAGGCCTGCAGTTCTTTGGATGTTGTTGTGGGGTCTTTTGTGACCTCTTGGATGAGTCATCACTACGCTCTTGGGGTAATTTTGGTTGGCCGGCCACTCCTGGGAAGGTTCACCACTGTTCCATATTTTTGCCATTTGTGGATAATGGCTCTCACTGTGGCTTGCTGGAGTCCCAAAGCTTTAGAAATGGATTTATAACCTTTTCCAGACTGAAAGATCTGAATTTCTTTAGATCGCAGCATGTCATCTCATTTTTGGGGATCTTTTGGTCTACTTCACTTTGTCAGGCAGGTCCTATTTAAGTGATTTCTTGATTGAGAACAGGTGTGGCAGTAATCAGGCCTGGGTATGGCTAGAGAAATTGAACTCCGCTTTCCAAAGGGGGGGCACACAATCACTTTTTCACACAGGGCCATGTAGGGTTTTTTTTCCCCCTTAATAATACAAACCTTCATTTAAAAACTGCATTCTGTGTTTACTTGTGTTATCTTTGTCTAATATTTAAATTTGATTGATGATCTGTAACATTTAAGTGTGACACATGCAAAAAAAAAAAAGATATCAGGAATGGGGCAAACACTTTCACACCACTGTATCTACAAGAGTGTTTCCCAAACCTCTGCACTGTACAGTGTTGTGCTGTAACAGCTCCGAGCACACGTACACTCATCATCTGATTAAGAAGCCCTTACTTACCAGCTAATTACCAAGCCAGGAGTTTAACGTGTGTGTGTGTGTGTGTGTGTGTGTGTGTGTGTGTGTGTGTGTGTGTGTGTTTGAGAAGGAGTTTGAGCTGTGTGGAGGTTCTCTGGAATCATGACTGGGATCCCTGTCCTTCCATTACTAAATAATTTTAGTACACAGACACCTCTAAACTGTCTTCATTCATCCCAATCATCCCAAGTGCCCTGATTTATACCATTAACATGCTTGGAACGCCAGTTATTTCAGAAAATATAATATGCTTTATATTATTATTATTATTATTATATTAGTTATTGTCACTATTACTAAAATTATTAGATTGTTGCCTTGCTTTGGTACGTATGCATTTCTTTAAACGTTATAAAACGGAATTTGTCATTTCTGATTCTAGACTGTGACCAAGCTCAACACGCTTCTCTGCTGCGTTGCTACACTGTAAATCTGCGATCGTCACGTTTGCGTTTCTTCCCCCAAAATATTGTAACAGTGCGGTCTAAGTGCGCGAGTGCACGCGCACTCAGGCTCGTTCGCGTGTCCTCCGCTGTCGGCCAGTTTGTTCCTCGTGCAGGCTTGGCGGAGGTCCTCCAGGTCCTTTATTGCCGTAATGTGGATCACTTGCATTCCGGCGTCCGTTCGCGTGTTGATTCGGGTGCCGTGATGTGTGGATGGTAGATTTAGAAATAACAAACTCTTTTTAGTTTAGACTTCCTTATGCAAATCACTTTTGGGGTTTAATCGAAGTGCTCGTTTGGACAGCCCTCGCGGGATGGGAGACGCGAAGCATTTCTGCAGGCGTGTTCATTACCTCGTGAGTAGCATTGAATTCAGCAGGCGACAACACTTTTATATATATATATATATATATATACATACATATATATATATATAAAGTTTATTATATATGATCATTTATTATTTCATATTCCTGTGTACACCACGTTTTCGCTTTGTATCATCTAGTAGGTACTTCTAGATAAAGTAGTTATACTTCTGCACGCGATTCTTTAAGCGCCGAATGATACTGAGACCTGAGTGATGAAATGAACAAGTATTTCTTATTACTGAGAGCTGTATTTACGTGCCTGTAACACCCTGTGGTGTGTCTTAACGTGTGGGATAGAGCTGTAGGTTGACAGGTAAGCAAACATCTGGGAGTTACCATCTCAGGTTTGCATGAAGATTGTGTAATGTCAATTAGGCCTTTGGAGTGTAGCCAGTGGTACTGCTCCCAGAAATGTAAATGTGAGACATTGTTTCAAAAAGGTACATAAGAAATATAATTATTTTTAAAAAATCCAGTTATGGGGCTTGCAGATAGTATTTACATCCCACTAATATAATCTAGGACAGGTGTAGGATGTAGCTGGTCTAGGACAGGTGTAGGATGTAGCTGGTCTTCCTAATCAGCTGACTTAGGCCTCTGACCTGCCTTGTCAGTGAGTTTGTAAATATTGCAGACATTTCCCAACATCTCTGTGTTCACCAGGAGTTGTGTATTATCATTATACAACAGGATGTGATTCACATCATTAAACTATAGACAACGAAGGATGATAAACCTACCCGGCATGTTATTGTTTGTAAATACGTGTGAAAACTTGCGGAAGATTAGCATGTTCAGTGAAATCTGCTTTCCTGAAGAATTCACGAGGCTGTCTGATGTCATGTGGCCAGACCAATACACTGTGGACAGGAATAACTCAACTGCACTGTTTAAAAACTCTACAGAGTCGTCTCCAAAGGACAGTTCACCCAAGCATCATTTTGTACTCAAGAAGTGTTTGAGGAAGTAGTTAAAAAAAGGACTTGCTTGATCTAACACTTTCGCTAAAACAGAAGAAATGAAAGTTGGAGAAACAGGCAAAGACCGAGAAGATTTACACCCGTCTCAAACAAGGGATGCCAAAGAGATGTGTGCTTGGCGGCACCAGGGAGCCCTAAGTTTGAGCTTGTCCCTTCCTGAACCAGATGGAAATCTGTGGCAGACATTCTAAATGACACTTCCTGTGTCTGTTTGAATCATTGCATTGCCATGGCGAGTACGATGGAGTGATATTTTAGGGTCCTACAGCAGTGGCTACAATGAGAGGCATTTATATTTATGTTTTTATGGATTTATATTTATATTTACTTTACTTTTCTGGATTTCTTTCCTGCATACAAATGATTCATGGCTTTGCACAAAATTCCAAGAGAGATCTCACTAATAGACTGTTTGGCACATTCCTGTTGGCCCAGATGATGTCACCTCAGAGAGGAACTGGTTTATAGAAACTACGCTGGTGTGTATGATGCACAATGCTTGCATGTTACCACATAGCTTTTATCATAAGCAGGGTAGTTGTTGTTGTGTGTAACATTTGAAAAGATGCCTCCAGATAGCAAAAAATTACTCCAAATAGCATGCACTATATTATTTTGTGTATTTTGTGCAAGGCCGTGGGTGAATTACAGTAACAGGATAAAACGGACAGAAGCTTACAAAAATCCTCAATATTTCATTGAGGAATTATGAATAAACAGAATCATAAATATATTTTTATTTTCCAGCAGGGCTAGTGTGCTTGCTAAAACAATTTGTGACACGCACTGGGGTTAACCGGTGAGAGAAGCTGAAAACTAATGTAAACTTGGAACGGTTTCCATGAGTATATGTTCGGGCTTCCTTTCACATATATAATATAGTATCGGTATGTATTATATGGGACTCTCTTCTGCATGGTTGGTTGTTAGCCAAAAGTGTGTCTTTGCATAATTAGTTTGCATACAAAAGAGTTACAAAACATCTAGAGTAAAGCAAGCTATCCTGAGGCTAAAAATTAAATGATCAAAAGATTCATCATGTCAAAATGTACTATTTATTAAGAGCCAAGAACAGATTTGAGTGCTTTGCAATAACACACAACCTAACATACTACTTTTAATCCTGAAATAATGCTTTTAATGCTAAAGAAAACTCATCAGTAAGACTATTCAGGACATAGGCATAGAGGCGTCTAAAACTTGAAGGAAATGTACAATGTGAAAGACTAGAATACACCAGCATGACGTCAGGGTTTACCATAAAATCCAAACCACTGGTAAGTCCTAACAACACACATGTGATTCACAAGTCCAGTCCATATCTCCTCATATATTCTTGTCCACGTTTGTCAACCATATCAAATTTGAGTCAGAACTCCAGGAACAGCTGTGCAGCACTGGGGAGTTTCCAGGTGCCCCGTGAAACTGGCAGGACTTTTACATTAGCATGGACTCTGTGATTGAGCTGTAGTTGAGCTGTAGTTGAGCTGTGTGAGCTGAAGCTCAGCGGATGGTGACAGACTCAAGTGATGAACTGAGTTACCACTGCACTGGACGGACAGCTATGCACACACTCATAGTGTCCTTAAAGATCAATGATCTCATGAGCTATTGGAGGAGTTGCTGCAATACATTTATTCTATTTATAATTTGCCCTTGATTGTTAATTGAATTGATTATTTTTGTCAACTTTAATTCCACATGTTCAAATGATTGTTAGTGATGTAAAATGTAAGTGATTTTGCAAAAGAGCAAGAGTCTATTTGTTTGTTGTTTACTTCTTTGTGAGCCAGACTTGTGATATTCCTTGTAATATACTGCAAAATGTTTTAATCTCTTAATGGCCTTTAGAAGTTGATGGAGCTGAATCATGTAAATTTACATTTATGGCATTTAGCTGACACTTTTATCAAACACGACTTACATTTCTGACTGAACACAACTTGAGTAATTGAGGGTTAAGAACCAGCAACCTTCCAATTATAAGGCAAGTACCTTAACCACTGAGACACCACTGGCCTTGAGTTGGGCCTTGAGTTGGGCCTTGAGTTGGGCCTTGAGTTGGGCCTTGAGTTATCAAAATCTGTTCCACTTGACCAAGCCCAGCAGGGAGGATACACTGCACAGCATGGAGGCTCTCCAGCTCTGTAGACACAGATGAGGCACACGACTCAATGATCTGTCTTTCTCTACCACTTCCTCCCTTTCTTCCTCTTTTGGTCACTCCCCCCCCCCCCCCCCCACAGGGTGATTTCACGTGGAGGAGTGAATGTGGTCGTTGTTTCCGCCTGATGCCCGTTCCTCTACAGAGCCTGTCTGAGCTGGAAAGGGTTCGTCTACAGGATGTGGCGTTCAATCAACTGCTTCAGGATTACAACCTGGGTTGCCAGATCACCATACCTAAAGGTGTATAAAGCCCTACACACACACATCTGAAAGTGAAAGTATCTGAAAGTGCTCGTAGTGCAACACACCACCCACTAACACATCACCCCCTAACCCACCAACACTTAACCCAACACATCACCCCCTAACACACCAACACATCACCCAAGACTTACTAACACATCAACACTTCACCCAACACTTCCTTTGTATCTGACAGTGACAGACAGCCAGTGGGAGTAGCCAGGCCTGGCATAATGTGACCCTTTTCTCCTTAAAGTACTTGTCAGTAACATAGAAACAGCATTTTAAATCAGCAAAACAAAAAGGACTGACATACTAATATAAAGGGAGTTACAGGAATCTCATGGAGTCTCAATATTCTGAAAAACACACTGTATGTTGGCTGCTGGCTCTACTTACGTCCTCGTGGGAGAAATGACTACTTGTTTTGATTTTTGGTCTCATAACTTCTGTTCTGTTTCAGATGGCCGCAAAAGGAAGAAATCGCTGAGGAGCAAACTAGATTCTTTAGGCAAAGATAAGAAAGATAAAGGTACTTCATTTTCAGTAAACATGTTTGCATTAACATTTGTGTGTGTGCCTGATAAGTTGATCCCATCTCAGCTACCACGGCTGTATTAATGCTGTGACTGGTCGTATCCACTGTCAGCACAGCAGTGAGTGGTCCTGAAGAAAAGCCTTGAACATTGGCCATAGCATTGGATGGGCTGCACTGTGTGATTGTGGACTTATACAGTTCAGCTCTAATACTGTGTATATATATATTACTAGTTAAAAGTTTGGACACACATACTCTTTGATTGATTATTTTACTATTTTCTACATTTTACAAAAAGAGTAAAGGTATAAAACAATGAAATAACACATATGTGATTATGCTGTGTTAAAGAAATATTGTGATTGTTTAATATCTACGTATCCAGCCTTTACTTTGATGACAACTCTGCATGTACTTGTTGATTGTGAGCCAGCTTTATAAGGCACAGATGACGTCTCACATTTGTGTACGTGAAACACTACAGCTCTGAAGGAAAACTGTTTGTTGAGGGGGTGTTTAAAATGTATTTAAAATTTTAATTGTATTATTATTTTATTTATATATATATATATATATATATATATATATATATATATATATATATATATATATATATATATATATATAATTTTTTGTTTGTTTGTTTGTTTTTTTTGTTTTTTTTTTGTTTTGAAACTCAATTTATGTATAGGCTATTAACCTTCACTATTAAAATATGTTTTAAAAATACATTTATGCATAAGCCATAAGATTATGATGTCTTTAAGACTATGAAAACCTAACATTCAGTCAGGTGTGTCCAAACCTTTGACTGGTACTGAATATATTTACCAGAGAAGCACCAGCCAGTTAGCAGAGCTCCATCTTGTGATGAAATTCTGTTTATGTTTGGGACAAAAAGCATTCTGGGAGCATGCTGGCCAATCAGAGACCTCCCATCAGGTTCCTGTCATGAGCACACACAGTTCGTTCTAAAACATGCCATTTTTAAACATGCGACATCAAAATATTTCATGTTCAACCTCATGTTTTGTAAACAGCAAGCCCTGCTGTAACTGCAGTGTGCTCAACCGTTAACTTTAAATGTTGGAGAAATGTTTGTCTCCTCTATTTGTCTCCTTCTCCAGTCTGCATTTACTCAGTTCCTCACACTTTTCTGTCTGTCACAGGTTTTAACATTCACTCCCCTAATCCAAGATACCGGCATCCATATTTTTCTTTGCTGTTAGATCGCAGATTCGCCCTCAGATCTAACATGGCCCAGGTGGGCGTATGTCTCGTATGTCTCGCACTGTGTCTGCTGTCCCGCTCCTCCGCCTGTGATGCGACGTAGGCTCGTCCTCCCGCCCCCATGTGAAACATGATGGCTCCGACCCTGGGGCCACTCGTCAGTGTAGCAGCTCTTTCCAGAACAAACCTCCTACTTGTGTCCTGTTTATAAAACATCTCTAAAGTTCCTCCTACAGTTTGGAGAAGTGAAATGTTTGGTTTACCATCACCGGTGCTCTCTAGGCCAGGCTGACCTGCTCTTTCAGTGCTGCTAGATACTTTATGGTGTCTCATGGGAAATATTTAGATATAATTATGCATCTGCCTTCTCATTTTGTCTCTCTCCCCTCCCCCTGTCTGTTTCCTAGAATATGCGCCTCAGGTGTTTGGTGGGACTTTACAGCAGGTAATTGCTAACGATCGCTGGTTTAAGCTTCGGCAGGAGGCGCAAGACCATGAAGGCCGCACGGAGCCTGTGGATCTGGCCACATCCTTCCTGCACATGGCCCGGCGGAGGCTGCACCACCGGGACTTCAGCAGTAACTCCTCCCTCAGCTCCTTCTACGAGACACCCAATGAGAGCACAACTCCTGGCACCCTGGAGGCGGGCCTCCACGCTCGCAGACGGGTAGAGTGGCGCATGGTTGCATGCAACAGCACCTAAATGATTGAAAGCTGTTATTTATCATGTGTTTATTGGATGTCTTGGGTTAGTCAGGGGATGAGCACAGTTTGTGTGATTTATTAAGGTGAACATTATTATTATTTTTTTTTATTAATTGTGAACATTATTTAAGGATACATGTTATGATTTGCACTCAGTTAAAACAGAAAAGCATGATTTTAAAGAACACCCTTGGATATTTTTTATAATAAAACTGAATTTGATTTAGTATTGCTGGACTGTAGACTTTGTGCATACAACTGTTTATGCGTGAGTTATTTATGCTTGGTCACACACAGGGCGCCATGTCAGTAGACTGCATCACTGATCTGGACGATGGACAGTCTCGCCTGCTGGAAGCGCTGCAGCTCTCTCTGCCTGCAGAGTCGCTCAGTAAGAGGTCGAAGGCCAGAGACCAGCGGCTGAGCCTCAACCCCATCTACAGACAAGTGCCTCGTATTGTAGACCTCTGCTGCCAGCATCTAGAGAAATACGGTACTTTTAACAACATGCTTGGATCATTCCACAGCTAAAACAACCAAGCTGCACTTAGCTAGCTACACTACACTTAATCACATATTCTCTACTAACTCATTTAACACCATCATAATAAAAGTACGTTATATTATTTTATCATTGATGATATTGGAATAATTCCACCATCCTCTTTCAAATTTGGAGAAATATGCCACAGATATCCACTCAATACTTTCTGGATGTATAGATCAATAATGATTCCCCATATTGTTTGATCAGTTTAGTCCAGTCCAATCTGATACAAACGTGAACCAAACACTCAACTCCACAAGTTTTACACGCGGAACAAGTTTTACACGAGGACTCGGGTTGCTTAGACAAATGGCAGGTAGAGTTCTCAAAGTGGAAGAATGGAAATAAAATATCTGTTTAGGACGATGCCTTCATAGACCTGCTTACTTAAAACATGTGAAGAAATCTTTTGGTTTGGTCAGTGATTATGGCTTCGTATTTGATTCAGGTCTGCAGACTGTTGGTATTTTCAGGGTTGGCAGCTCCAAGAAGAGAGTCCGACAGGTAAAATGATCAAATATTTTACCTTTGCTTCTGCCAGTTATACTTTTCCATTGAAATCAAACATTTAATAACTCTTTGTTGGTGTCTGTAGCTCCGTGAGGAGTTTGACCAGGGTGTCGAGGTAGTTCTGGGTCCTGAGCACAGTGTCCATGATGTGGCTGCCCTACTGAAGGAGTTCCTCAGAGACATGGCCGACCCCCTGCTGACCAGAGAGCTCTATAGTGCCTTCATCAACTGCACATGTAAGCAACCTAAACTCACTGCTGATCTGTGACAGCTCACACTAGCCTTCCCTTAGGAGCTGAACTCTACTGACAAAACATCATAACTGATCCCAGATCTGGAACCACTGTGGGCTATGACCTTAATGTAGGTTGTTTCCTCAGTTTCAAGCTTCATCTAGTGAGCAGTGTCACAAACTTTTTTGCCTTCAGTAGTCTCCAAGTTTTCAATGCAAATCCAAGAGAAATCATTTTCATTGAGTCCTTATTCATTCAATTCTACTTTAAATGTAAAAGTTTATGTTTGGATATTAGTCGGTGATGAGGACATTTGTTCTGTGTTAAGCACATGGTTGTACAGCAGTCAGAAAGCAGTTTGTTTTATGCAGAGCTACATTTCAGGGATAAAAACAAGACTAAACATGTCAAATTTTTCTGAACTGCCACTGACTGCACAGCATGATTCACACAAGTGTCAACAGATCTCAGTGCACCTGGTAGGAGTCCTCTGGTGAGATGGAAGTGTGTGATGGGACGTCCTGTTGAGGAAAAGGCCCTACAGCCTAAAGGCTTACAGACTGGCACGCTCTTCTGTAGTCAGTATCCAATGTCATCACCAGAAAACATGTCTATTAGAAGTCAATGGTATATATTATCAGATTGTTGAGCAATATGTTTTTAAAGATGGTGCAGTGAAATATGATACACCACATATATTTCCCATGCTGTTCATTAATGCTTTCATATTGGGCAAATTGAAACATTAGCTGGATTAATAATATTATTAATAATAATTGGCATCTTCATCAATAATTAGCATTACTAGTAGCTGATACAAATAAAGCTAGTGTTAGACAAAATGACAATTCTTGGATCCATTGATCCATTTGACTATATTTTAGTGATTATTGCAGTTATTGTTTATTGCTGTTTTTAGTGCTAAAACATAACCATGTGGTGTCTTCTCAACACCCACTGAACGCATGTTCTGAGTGACTCCCAATCATGCATGATTCAGGAAGCAGGAGAATCTTGGTTGGTCTTGCTTGGTTCAATCCTACAAGCGCTCGAGAGAACTTCAGCCTAACTCCACGCCAGTAGGTGTGTATTTGATGTTTGCTTGTGTGTGTGTGTGTGTGTGTGTGTGTGTGTGTGTGTGTGTTTGTTTGTTTCCCAGTGCTAAATGCTACAGAACAGAACACCGTCCTGCAGTTGCTTGTATGTCTACTTCCTGCCTGTAACAGTGACACACTGCAGCGACTTCTCCACTTCTTGTCCACTGTAGCTGCTCATGCTGAGGACACCTGCGACAGGCAGGGGCGGCAGGTGAGAGGCACGGAGATGGAAGGATGGATGGATGGATGAATGAAGGAATGGTTGAATAAAAGGATGCAGGGGTGTTTGGATGTCAGTGATCAAGTTTTGTGTTTTATTGCCTTAAACCCACATCTGAAGTGTCAGTAAATGCCTTACAGTGAACCAGAGAATGAGTAGTTGGTGTTTGGTAACAGTGATACCTGTCAGAAACTGTGCCAATGTTTTAAGGTATTAAAGAGAATGTGACAAAGGTTAGCGAGATTAAGGTCAGGATGTACACAAAAACTGACTGTCTGTGTGTGGGTTCAGGTGTCGTAGGGTTAGCAGAACATTGTGGATTTGTGCATATGTTTTTCAATTTATTCTGTATAAATTTAAGCCTGTTATGCCTGTTTCCTGTTTCAGCTCACAGGTAATAAGATGACTTCTCATAACCTGGCTACCATCCTTGGACCAAACATACTACACAAACAGAAGAGTTCAGATAAGGAATTCAGTGTTCAGGCATCTACACAGGTCGAGGACAGCGCCGCCGTCATCAACGCCGTCCAGCGCATGATTACGTGTCATGAGGCGCTCTTCATGGTAGGCTGGAGAAAAAGAACACCACAAAGAAATGTTCTGATCCTTTACACCGCTGTGACTAGCAGAAGTAACAAACATTTATTGACAAAAAGGAGGAATGTTTCAAGACTACTCTTAATCTGAGAGTCTCTAGTGAAGGTTTGGTCCACAACTAAAGGTTTAATCTGTGATGCTGACGTTTATAGACCTTACATGCCCTGCTTATCCAAACCACAGGTGTTTAGGGAGATCATTTACCACTGAGGTAGTGCCAGATGTGTCTAAAGAACGTGAATGAGAGAGTGAGAAATTTCACTAAGCAAAGCTTCGCCCAAATTCTTCACCCAAAATCTAACCGGTCTGGTGTCATGCTGATGCTGAAGCTCCATTTGGCAGTACAAACATTTGTTCTGGTATTGTAGTAGTGTGACCCTGTCCATGTGGTCTCTGTGCTGGGATTGTAGGACTGTGACCCTGTCCATGTGGTCTCTGTGCTGGGATTGTAGGAGTGTGACCCTGTCCCTGTTCCCTCTAGGTCCCACCAGAACTGCAGCATGAGGTTCTGGTCAGTTTGGTGGAGACGGACTATGATGTTGTAGACTACCTCCTCAGGAGAAAGGCTTCCCACTGGGAGTGAGTAGCTCCACCTTTGCATGCAGCCAAGTGAACTACTGTCAGACACCTTGATGGCAGGAAGTTGAGAGACAGGCTCAGCAGTCCTATCATCAATGGCCCAGACCCAGGGCGAAGCACACTCTTTAGTCCTGAAGAATTTTGTGCTTGTAATTTTTAATCACTTATTTAACTTACTTTATACACTTAATGGCATTTGCAAAACTCCTTAATGGTCAACTATAGTACAGGGACACAACGTCTCAGCATGCAGTAACTTACAAAACTGTAATGTAAATAAACTAGGGACCATCCACAAACGCTTCAGTTACTCTAGTCACGTCTGCGCGACCAGCTCTACCACAGGCTTTTGCTCCTTGTATGAGTGTGTTCTACATCCAGATGGAAGGAATGTCCTATCTGTTTTCACCATTGAAACTCATTATGACTGTCTTTAATACATATGGCACATAAAATTATATTGAATGTTTGAATTCTAACATGGTTAATAAATAATGTATGCTAGTGGCAGCAATAATCTCTACATACTCTTCTAATGATTCAACATCAGTTATGTCTATATATTTAAAAATAAATACATTATGTACAGGTACATGTTTGAGTATTACTTTATAGTATTGCCATTTATTTGGTTGTAAATCTTTGTAAAGCAACAGTGCATAACACTAGATTTGGCCAAAGAAAATCCTTTAAGAAAGGGATGTGTCGTCCTCTTGGCAAGCTGGAGGTTAAATGTAATGCACTGTCTGAGAGGAAGCCTGCTGAAGGCTATCGTGATGTTTGGCAGGAGTCCCACCACACAACAGCAGGGGGAGCCATTGTCTCTGAGGAAGGGTTGTTCCTCCAGTGATTCCAACAGGGCCTCAAGCGGTGAAGCTTCTCCATATGACAATGGCTCACCCACCCTGTCACAACGCCTGTTGCCTCTGGGGCCAGACAGGAGCATGCAGATCGGACACGATGGCACTGGGAGTGACCTCCCTCCAGCACCCACACACACACACACTGGTGAGTTGAATTGAAGCTTTTGTCGACCAGGCTACTGAAGCGTTTGGCCACCAGGCTGCTGAAGCGTTTGGCCACCAGGCTGCTGAAGCGTTTGGCCACCAGGCTGCTGAAGCGTTTGGCCACCAGGCTGCTGAAGCGTTTGTCTACGAGGCTGCTGAAGCATTTGTCGACCAGGCTGCTGAAGCGTTTGTCGACCAGGCTGCTGAAGCAGTTCCTTTGTCCAGATGAAGCAGCTCATGAAAAGGGTGCAATGTGGGTCCCGTGACACCTGACACTAAAGCGCACACAGGAACAGAAAGTCACCTCCTTAATATATTCATCTAGATTCATTCTCTGAAGCTGGGAAAGTTCAGACAGCTAGCATCAGTTTCAGAATTGGTATGTGTTTCAGTAGTTTAATACTAACATTATTCAATAATAATATTACTTTGTTTCAGTATTTAATGATTCATTATTACTATTTCCATTGTTTCCCATTTTTTGTGGTGTTGCTGATGCTGTGCAGTCAGTTATACATTTACATTTATGGTATTTAGCTGATGCTTTTATCCAAAGTGACTTAAAATTATGACTGAGTACAACTTGAGTAATTGAGGGTTAAGGGTCTTACTTAGAGGACCTACAGTGGCAACTTCACAGTGATGGGGTTTGAAGCTTGTGATTACTAGTAACGTACCTTAAGCACTGAGCTACCACTGCCCCTAGTTATACTTAATGTGGTATTGCTGCTTCCTTCAGAAAGCACTAATAAGCTATTTTATCTTTCATTTTTATCATTGTGTCTATTATATCGTTTTGTGGTGATTAGTCTCAGATGGAAGCCAGTCAATGTCTGCCTTATTCTTCCCTGAAGCCTTCCACAGTTACCAAGGCAACATGAAGAAGCCCCTTCGGCGAACGTTGACTATTCCAGCTGAAGCAGGCAGTAGACCCCACCGCCATGTCACACGTGCCAACAGTAGCCCTCTGTGTGACAGCTCACTGGACCAAATGTGGCAAAGCCTGGCAACACTGTCTTGGCAGCATCCAACTAAATCAGCGTTCTACCAATCAGATGAATCGATACTGGCTCCTCCCATCCACTCACGTTCAGCCAGTCAGAGTGGCAGGCTGCCTCCTCCATACCCTGGCCTGCCAAAAACATCACCAACTTGCCTACAGCCATCAGCCATGTCTCACCACTCAACAATCCAATCCCTACATCCATCGGGAAGCCTGCACTTCCAGGGTCCTTGTTTACCTTCCACCAGCCAGGGGGAACCTCCAACACCTCCAACACCCACCTACCCCCTGAGAGACATTACAAGCCCTGCAACGGTTGAATATAAAGACGGGCAAACAGACAAATGGCAAATATGGCACTTCCTGTCGTCAGACAATGCTGACACTCTACCAGAAACGCTGGTGTGAGCCAATTCAAACTTTTTAAAAGTTCTGCTTAGAGATGAAAACAAGCAAGATCTTCAGGTCTTAGAGTTAGGGTTGGAGTTAGGGTTAGGGAACTTTTATGGGGCAGGTAACTTTATTTACCAGCATGCTGGGATTCCTCTCATTGAGTGACTCCACTCTTTATACAGTTAGAAACAATGGACATTTTCCCCACAGGTGATTGGATGATAGGACAGTCCTCACTTGACTCCTGTCTCCTCCTTCTTTGAGGGGGGCTGGGTGAGACTCAGCAATGGTACCTGATTAGGTTATGCAATGGACAGTGCTGCTTCAATCACCACCCTCTTCATAACCCATAATGGTGAGGAACCACAACAAACATGCAGATGATACTACAGACTGAAACCTGAACATTTAGTAAACCTGCACATGGGAACATGCCGTATAAATGCAAATTAATGCTGAAGTTTCACTTTTCTTTTAGCTAAATGCAACTGTATTTTCTTTAAAGTCACTTAGCTAAATATGTACATGTATTAAGAAGATATATTTCACCCATGACTGTCAGAGACTAGCTAGCTATGTATATCAGCAAGTTGTATTACTAGGTGATTCAGATTGCAGCTGAGGAAAGATCCCCGTGTTATACAGTGTTGTGACTGCAGTGTTCATGTTTAAAGTATAGTTTTTAGAATAGGGACATCGGAATGTGGTTGATGAGGTTTTGCCTTTCAGGAACCCTGATAATTGAAATGAAAGCCTCTGTCATGAGCTGTACAACGGGCAGTGAAACATTTTCAACATGATCTGGTGATATTTAGCCAGTCAGTGCATCTAACTAGGCAAACAATGGATCTAATACCTTTTCTGCCAAATGACCATTAAAATCCAATTATTTGTACTACCTCATCTGAAACATGACTTAAAACATATAATGGCTGAAATTTTATCTTTAATTATGCACTAGACCAGTCTCATTCTGAATACACACAAGGTAAACAAACCCTGACTGGAGGTTTTTATTTGGTCTTATGTCTCATTTTCAGCACTAGACACATGTATTCATAAAACACTAAGCCAATCACTTGAGTGTCTGTAGGAAAAGATTTTTTTAAGTACTTAATTTGGATTGTCTACTCTTACTCATCGCTGCTTTAGAAGGGCTGGTCTTAGTGTTTAGTTCTGAATAACACTGAATATCACCTGCTTGTGTTTATATCCATATGTTCTTGAAATGAAACCTCTACTACTTTAGTGGAATAAATGCAGTTTTATTGTTAAACAAAAACAATTTCTAATAATTATACAAATGTTTGGTACTTGCAGTAGCACTGTTTGCTTGGTATTA
Organism: Electrophorus electricus; assembly: GCF_041902795.1. NCBI lineage: Eukaryota > Metazoa > Chordata > Actinopteri > Gymnotiformes > Gymnotidae > Electrophorus > Electrophorus electricus. The sequence goes on along the minus strand of NC_137505.1, from coordinate 8,309,063 downwards.
AAACCTAACCTGGTGTTTTTATATATATATAAAAAAAAAATTTTACATTTTTTTTTTAAACTTTGATGATGTAATTAATCCTAATTCAGGTGTGTTGGTGTCTGTCCTAAATGTTCTCTTGAAATCAACTTTCTTTTGTGATTTTTCTCATAGCTTGGTAGTTTCACTATTCACTGTTACACATTATAATTTTTCACATCATAATCATAGAAGCACATCCTAAATGTAATGTAAATATAATGTTAACATTTTCTTTGATAAATAAAATGATGGAACATCCAGGAGTCTGCTTGAGTTCAGAAATTCTACAGATACGGTTAAATCTAAAGCCCCCTAACATAGCATACCAGCCCAGGTCGCTGAAAATAGCACTAAAAGACACTGTACATCTCTCTCCTTTAGTGGTCAGTGATCGTGTTTTCTGCTGTGATGCGCTCTCATTAAAGATGGCATGACAATGGAGTGTATGAGAAGAGTATGTGAGAGGGGGTGGAGCCAGGCAGTCGGGGAGAGGGGACTGACTGGATGTCAGCCAATCCATCACGTGTGTTCCATCTTCCTTTCCAGTCTATTTAATGCCTATATTTCCCATAATAAAGGTTGGAGACTTAGATTACTAAAGAGCTATTATAAAGATCAATTACTATCATTTGTTGTCCTGAAAAGTGAAATAGGTGTGTGTGTGTGTGTGTGTGTGTGTGTGTGTGTGTGTCCCAATAGCCCCCTGGTTCCCACTGAACATCAGTGGTCATTCAGAGAGGAAATATAAACTAAAAGGGCCGCTGGTTAAACACTCTCGTACCATGAAGGTTGCTGTAAGCCTAAATAATGTATTCTTCCCAAGACCTACACAATTTGTATCCGATGGTGTGGGGTTTTTGCAGTTTGGTAGATTGGTCACAAGAGGGCGATGTTATAAAAGTTGTAGTGAACGTCAACGACCTGTTCTCTTTACTCAGTACCGTGCGTGGAGGTTAGGCTGTCTGGTGTGGTGACAGGGACCACAGTCTTCTGATCAGCTACACTTTGATTATTTGAGCTCTTTTTATTAAACCATCATGTATGTCTTGTGTCTTTATTAAAATAAAAATGAATGAAAACAGAGCAATTAAGTTAAATCATTTTGTTCAAAATGTAATATTAAACAAAACATTAAAAGCATTGACATTCACTTCATTATCAGAGAGAATGGAAATAAGTTATGTATCATTGTAGCTTCAGATGAACCACAGACAGTGGGAACTGTGTAACAACACTGGCTGTTTGACTCCGCTCTCTTTCAAGGGAACACAAAGTACATCACAAATAAGCCTCATGACTTGTCATGTGAACTGCTCTGATTTGATTTGATTCTAGAAAAATATAGCCAGCTTGAACAGTTTTTCACAGCATCGTGTCCTGTTGTCTGAGCAAATGAGATCTTTGAGAGTTATGATGTTGGAGGAGTTGGAAAAATGAGCCGCAATCTTGGAAGAAAAGGAAGTCTCATGGATTTGACACAATTATTACAGAAGTCTCAGTCATCAATCTGGTGCTCAGTGCTACAGAGCTCCATGCTAATGGTGAAGCATATGGAGGGAAGGTGTTGGCGTACTGCCTGTCTCAGATTGATGAGGGGGTTTCCTGCTGAATAATATGATGGTGATGTCACCATAGGCTGCTTTCCTACTGACCTGTGGGATTTCCCTCTTCTCAGGAATGTGCTGAAACTACTAAAACTCGGATCTGCAGAAATCTGCTTTAACGCTGTACGCTTTACACACACACGCGTGATTATTTTTAAAGCTGTCAGCTCTGCTGTGTATGAGCAGCTCTGCAGAGGAAAGAGGCGGACAGGCTGTGTTTCCTGTTGCGGATACAGTGGTGTGTTAGAGAGGAGGATACGAGAGGCTGTTTTGATATCAAAGCTGAAACAGATACAAACACTATAGACTTTCAGAGGATACTTGGATCTGAGGTCCAGACCTCTTTGAACTGTGGTCTCTCTTTGAAGCTTTTTGAAATGTCACAGATCACAGACCTCCTCAAGCTCAGCTTTCCAGTTCTGGCTAAAGTTTCTGTTCTTCATCACATGAAGAATGTCTCTCCTCCTCCTCCTCCTCGTCATGGGAGAATGCTCTCTCTCAGCAGAGGAAGTTAACCTAAAAAATAAATGACAACCCAAAGCGTTACACCAGCGCAGGCTGGTTCTTCAACACAGTCCAACATTTATCTCCAGATGTTTTGCTCAGAATACGTCAGAAGGCTGACAGCTGTTTTCTGGGTCTGTGGTTTGAGTTCAGGTTCAGCATTTGGGATCCAGCTGCATAATCTCGTTTTGCTCTTTTTGCTTTTTTGTTCTCAAAAAACACGTTATGATTAAAAAAAAAAGCTTCATACAATGTGGATTGCTTATTTGTCTATTTATTTACAACTTAATTATGCACAGCTATGCATAGACTTTTTTACCTTCCAAAAGTTTTCCTATTTAAAAGTGTCATAGTGATGTGTCTAATAGACACCACAAAAGTTTATGACAATACAAAAACGGCCAGAAATAACTGACACTGACATTGTTCTGTATAACTTTGCCTTTTCTGGAAAGTGCGCAGTAAGCAACTGCCACAACACTTAACATTTAACAGAGATGACGTGGCCTGTCCTTCCCTTCTCTACTTTGTTCTGTAAAATGGATTCTTGGAAAATATTTTGTCCTCCTTTTAATGTGCAAGTCTTACTCAAAGATGAGGAACTATAAAAGTACCACATACTATAACTTCATTCCGTTTGGCCCCAGACGTAAGTGCGGAGTAATTACACAGGCTGAGACAAAGCTGTGATAATAAGCAGGCAGTCAGTTTTATTAGAGGAGGAGAAATGAAGGGAAAGTCCAGCTGCTCAGGCCTGAGAAACAGGCAATGTCAGACTCGCACGTCGCGGCCTGTCTGCTGATCCACCTGCAGCGCGCTGTTCATCAGCAGTGCAGATGGAGGGAACTGAACCTGGATCAGTATTTGTAATCCATACTGAATGAATCTAACACGACTAGTTTCAGGCTGTTCATTACAACAAAAACTCAGTTCAGAGAGTCTATACGCTGATGTACTATAGCAAGCATTACATCACTGATGTAGTAGAGGAAACATTACATCACTGATGTATTAGAGGAAACATTACATCATTGATGTAGTAGAGTAAACATTACATCACTGATGTAGTAGAGTAAACATTACATCACTGATGTATTAGAGTAAACATTACATCACTGATGTAGTAGAGTAAACATTACATCACTGATGTAGCAAACATTACATCACTGATGTAGTAGAGTAAACATTACATCACTGATGTATTAGAGGAAACATTACATCATTGATGTAGTAGAGTAAACATTACATCACTGAAGTAGTAGAGGAATCATTACATCATTGATGTAGTAGAGTAAACATTACATCACTGATGTAGTAGAGGAAACATTGACTCATTGATGTAGTAGAGTAAACATTACATCACTGATGTAGTAGAGTAAACATTACATCACTGATGTAGTAGAGTAAACATTACATCACTGATGTAGTAGAGGAAACATTGACTCATTGATGTAGTAGAGTAAACATTACATCACTGATGTAGTAGAGGAAACATTATATCACTGATGTAGTAGAGTAAACATTACATTACTGATGTAGTAGTGGAAACATTACATTACTAATGTAGTAGAGGAATCATTACATTACTGATGTAGTAGTGGAAACATTACATTACTAATGTAGTAGAGCAAACATTACATCACTGATATAGTAGGACAAACATTACTAAGCACCTTTTAAAATGTTGGTGCCATGAGGAGCTGTACCTGTTCACCACAAACCTGCACACATAGATGTGATGGCCATTCTTTAGTTCAGATGCTAAATAGCCTGTTTCTCTGACTACAGGGAGACCAGTGTGAGCATCTGGAATGACCCAGGAACATGGCACAACTGCTTTTCCTCAAGACCCAACAGGTGCAGGACCCCAGGATGTTAAAAGCTCTGTGCAGGACACAAGGATGTAAACAGCTTTGCTGCACATATCATCTGAGTAATGCTAGTCTGAACCTGAGCAGAGCCCAGACGGGCAAACCCTGACATCACACCCGTGCAGCAGACCTGTTTAACAGACCTGTTTAACAGACCTGTTCAGCAGACCTGTTTTGCAGACCTGTTCAGCAGACCTGTTTCACAGACCTGTTCAGCTGTTATTTGTCTGCATGCAGACAGGCAGAGGAGCACTAAGGCCGAGGTATTAAGAGAAAGAATGTGGATGTTCTGTCTGAAGGAGATTCATATAATTCTTAATACATGGGAGTTAAGGGACTACATGATACCTGCTGTAGAATAAATATAATGGCAGTCTGTTCCTTCATTCTTCCTCTGTTTATTTGTTTAGCATCACCATAACAGTGCCTAAGGTAGGGATTATCTGTGAATGCACCTGATATTCACATGTCTACTTTGCTGAATGAGTAACAAAAAGAGAAGCCATTATTCTGAAGTCATCTAGCAACAGTTCTGATCAGTTGCTATTATCTTTGTCAAAACCTAACGGCAACCAAAAACAAAACAGTGAACACCCTAAACACCCACCCTTAAACACCCACACCTAAATAAACACCCGCCCCTAAACACCTACTCCTTAATGAGTGCATGAATGTGGACCTTGTGTCGATACTTGTACCAGAGGCATCCACCCTAAGCCCATGTACACAAGGAAAGTACCTGAAGCGCCAGCTGTCTCTGTCTTGTGTAAACCTGACAGGTATGTGCGATGAACACACCCTTCCAGACCTGCGTGAAGACTCATTTTTGCAGAACACTTTCATGTCCTGTAGCATGGTTGCACAGGTAGGACAATCACCTTTCCTTCTTCATCCTTCTTGCTCCTCTGCGAATGCTAGACTGTACATGGCTTGGGAAATTCCACTTGACTGTCATGAGTCAGATCATGTGATACTAGAATAGTATATAATGTAGATATATTGGGATGTACCGTTGAAATCTGAAAAAATGTAAATCTTTAGAGAACTGTCTGACATGAATCATATTTTGATGGTAGCAGTGTCTGGAATGACTATAACGATGTATTTCAGATGGATGACTCAGAAAATGAATCGTTAAGGGGTTCATTTTCCATTAAAGTAAATGAAGTAATGAAATAGTAATATATGGTTACTTTAAGTCACAGTAAAGGCCTTTAGTAAAGAACTGAAAATATACGAGTGTAAATGCTGAGTAAACAGATTTTGAATATTTATAAACTGGTCCATAAAGTAACTAATGATCCTAGAAGTATCAGTAACCAGAGTAACAGCACAGAATCTCTGATTGTTGTATTTCCTGTTTAAACATAGTTTTACTAGTTTAGTTTTTGAATGTTTGAAGGATCTTTACTGAATTATCTTCATGAGTAAATATTGGAATTAAATAAATGTATGGTACTAAACTTAAAAATTGACCTGATTATTAAGACTTATGGCTAGATGCTTGTCTGAGAAGGAATCAGATTTTGCTGTAGTCTTAATAGGTTATTATTATTAGTAGTAGTAGTATTGCTGGTAGTAGTAGTAGTTTAGCATTACATATAATACAATAATACAATATTATAATAACACAATAATAGTGATTTTTCAAAATGATAAGGGCCATCATTATACTTTACATTAATTTAGATGAAATACCAGAAAGTGCCTGGGTATTATCAAAATTGTTTAGCCAAACGCTGCTGAACTGATAGGAGTGAAGGAATGCACTCATTTTCAGGTTTGATATAGTCTTCAATTTAAAATTAGATTACAATTTCAACATGTTGTGTACTAACATATTCTGATTCTATTAAACTCTGACTATATACTGCTCAGATTGGTGTGGCTCAAAATACAACTTTATTTCAGAAGCACAAGACCTCGGAGTAGCATGTCCTTGCGTAGCTGCCCCATATAAAACCTAATATAGCATTCAGAAAGATCCTTGGAACAGACCAATGTCAGCGACACAGTTTTACATTCTAATGCATAATTTCAAACCCTCAACTTTTTTGGATACTTGTTATTTTTTATTGTACCCTTATAAAATATAGCTGTTAGAAATGAAATAGTTTAACCTGGAGCAGGCATCTAACAAAAACGTCACCACAGACCAGGAGAGGAAGTTGGAACAGTGTTGATGTGTGTGGTTTGGGCTGTGGTGGGAACCAAACGTGTGCGTTCTCTTTTCCTACGGGCTTGTTTTACCCTTACTGCTGTTCTTGGTTTAAGCAGCATCAGGGTGAAATTCTAAAGTGTAATAATGGAAAAACATTTGTGACTGAGTGTTCTCATGAAGTGGGTATTCATCAACTTGTTTTTTCTTTCTCTTGTCTGAAAACCAGATTGATAAAGTCACTCAGGTGAAGCCAATCAGAGCCAGAGTACTGTCATCACTGGCTGTTTGTGTGTGTGTGTGTGTGTGTGTGTGTGTGTGTGTGTGTGTGTGTGTGTGTGAGTGTGTGTGTGTGTGAGTGTGTGTGTGTGCATGCATGTGTGTGTGTGTGTGTTGTGTAGTAAATTGTAGACTCACAGCTGTAGCTGGTGGGGCTCTCTCTCTCTCTCTCTCTCTCTCTCTCTCTCTCTCTCTCTCTCTCTCTCTCTCTCTCTCTCTCTCTGCATATATTTGGAGCAAGAGAATTAGTAACAACCTTCACAGTTGAACAACTGTTCATATACACATTATTCCATCTTATTATTGCGCAACCCATAGGGTGTTTGGACAGACACATCCTCGAGTTTGAGCAGCTGAAATCACTAAAATGATTTGAGTTAAATGGGTCCCATTATTCTGTGCGAAGTCCCGTGGGTCATTTGGTAGACACACTACAGCCTTCCTGGTTGAACCATCTGTCCAGAAATGCCAGCTTACCTGCTCTGCTCTTAATACAACCATTACACCCTGCCAACTTTATGTCCTCATTTACAGAGAATGTGTGCTCACCTTTAATCGAATCGTTCACCGTGCAGTGGAGTTACCAACCGAGCCCCCTACGTCATGGTTCTGATGAACGCAGACAGCTCAGGGCACAGGAGTGGGACTAGACACCTGGGGGCGGGGCCACAGCAGGTGAGAGTGTTTGTTTGGAGTCCTCCTCCATGTGCCACTTCTATCCTTCACATGACCACAGCACCACCACACACCTAGCCCAGGTTTGGGCTTACATATCCCGTAAGTACTGTGGCTCTTGCTGGAACATGAGATTTAATTAACATAACCCTAATCCTGACACTAGGTCTGAGTGTTTCTAAGTATTGGAAATCATGTTTTATAGAGAAGGGCTGAAATATGGGTCTGCCAACTGTAATTTTTATCTTGTGTTGTTTTGTTTTAGTTTTAGTCTTTTAGTTTTTCTGTGCAGTGTGGATTAGTTCATTCGGAGTCTGATTTCTGTGCAGTGTGGATTAGTTTAAGATGAGAGGTGGTTTTTCTGAGGGCACTCCTAACTTCACTCCTAACTTCACTCCTAACTTCAATTCAACTTAAATTCCTTCATTATTCAGCTTTTAGTATTTTATTCTAGAACACACTGTTATAAGTGATATTATATTATTTATAGTACAGCACAAGGGTGGCATATAACTACTGTCAGTGTGTTAAACTAGTCGAATATTAATTGGAACATTGTGTGTGTTTATCATAATTGCTAGATTTAATGCATATCTGAAGAGTTAACAGTTGTGGTAAAACAGTGAGTGATAAAGAAAGCATCAGCAAGTTTGGTACCTGGCAAGAACTCCAGAACACGGCGCTCAGGACACAGCTTGGGTGGAGCAGGAGTGTGTGCTGACAACTCAGGAGGCTAAAACAGGAACGGTGTGTCCTGAGGAGAAGTGAGTGTCTACCTGCAGTCCGACTGCAGTGAACAACAGAAGAGCTCAGTGTAGTCTCAGATAAATAGATGCACTGATGGAGGACACACGATGAAGATGGAGATGATGAAGAAGATGATGATAATGAAGATGAAAATGATGAACATGATGATGATGATAATGATGAAGATGGTGATGGTTTTGATGAAGATGATGATGAGGAGGAGGCGGAGGATAGGAGTAACTGATGGCACATTTATAAAACACCGCAGCAGGTCTGAGACCTGGTGGACATCTGTCTTCAGTACAGTACAGTGCTGATGACAGATCTTACACTTTTATTATTGGAAGGGTAACAGTACAGAGACAGTCAGGTCATCAAAGTTCTGAATGACATTTCTATTTCCACCACTAAGAACAAACCTCCAGACTTCCAGACCATCACCTCCTTAAGTGCCACTATGTTCAGTCTTAAAATGTCTTTGAAGTAATGTGGTAGTTACGTTCAACATCACATGACATTCCAGTAAAGCAGATCGCTGTGTTTAACGTGTGGTTGGTGTGGTTCTAACACTGGAGAAGCTCATGCTAAACTGGGTCCAGCAGGAGGTGACCATGGATCAGAGGCTCTGTAAGGCCCTTCCTCTGTCCCCATACTCTTCCTCTGTCCCCATACTCTTCCTCTGTCCCCATACTCTTCCTCTGTCCCCATACTCTTCCTCTGTCCACATACTCTTCCTCTGTCCCCATACTCTTCCTCTGTCCACATACTCTTCCTCTGTGTGTGTGTGTGTGTGTGTGGCATATGTGTATGTGTGTGTGTGTGTGTGTGTGTGTGTGTGTTTGTGTTGGGAGGGTGTTTGTAAGTTTCTTTTGTGTATATGTGTGTCTGGATGAGAAATTTGGGATGAAGGGATGTGTGTTTCTATATGGGACATTTCAGGCAGGGCTGTGTTTGTGTGTGTGTGTGAGAGAGAGAGAGAGAGAGAGAGAGAGAGAGAGAGAGAGAGAGAGAGAGAGAGAGCAATAGAAAGGATTAGTGTTCTGCTGGACAGCAGTGCCAACATGCACCATAGTGTGCCCTCTCAGCACCATGGCAACGACATGAACGGCATGAAGCCCACTCAAAGACCCCCATTCCTCTGCCAGTCTTTAGCGACACACACACATGCCAGTGACTTAGTCTGACACTCTGCTGGGTAGTTCTTTCTTCAAAGTCATTTAGAATACCCACTTCAGTATGCAAAACTAGACCCACATACTGCAAAGAAAGATTTGGCACCTCATAGAAAGTAAGACAGCTGGACTGTGTAGCATATCAAGCGTTTAACGTAAGAAGAGAGAAAAGTGCGTCTCCAAACATTTAAAATCCTGACAGGCTGAATGTTTTCATTTACTAGAGTTGGATGTCAGTTCTTTGTGTTCTTTCATGATTTCCATGCAAATTACCAAACTATCAGACATTTCTAGAAATGGCTCATGGGTACAAATTCTTCCAGGCAGCCTCTGACAACAAGAATGGGCATCTTATCGAGAGAAAAACAGCCCAGCATATCATACTGTCTGGAGTGACAGGTATAGAGGAGGAACTGTTTCATTCAGGAGGCCTCCTGGGACCACGATCATGATTCCAGCCAGCTAAAACAAAGCAGAGGCAGGAAGCAGAGAAAAGAAGTGCCTGGCCTTCCAGCCGTGATGGTGTCCTCACGTCAGTGTTGGGAGGACTACCAGAGTTTGAGCAGAATTTCACACACTTTGTCAGAGATTGAAGCTGCAAGGAAGAGGCCTTCCTGAGTGCTTCTGGGTCCAGTGTCTTTTTGTGTGCATGTGTGTGTGTATGTTTGAGAGAGTATGTGTGTTCCTGTGTATGTGAACATGTGTGTGTGCATGTGTGTGTATGTGTGTGTATGTGTGTAAATATATGTGTGTGTGTGTGTGTGTGTGTGTGTGTGTGTGTGTGTGTGTGTGTGTGTGTGTGTGTGTGTGTGTGTGTGTGTGTGTGAGTACATTTTTGATTATCGGTATCCTTTGTGAGCATGGTTACATTCAGATGCAGATGACAACCTGGTAAGATGTAATCTAACCATTACCCTAATCTAACCCTAATCTAACCCTAATGTTACTAATGCTAAAAATGTCATATCGGTTATTGTTAAACTCTTATTGTGGTTATTTCTAAACATGGTATTTAATCGAAGGATATTCTTAAACGTGTAGATCACGAGCTTGTTGTCTTGTTCACTATCTGCAGTGTTTAGTATGCTGTTTGATTAAGACCATTTGTGTGGGGGAATAAATGCAGTGTGAATGATTTTGTTAGATCCTTATTTCCTACTCTAGCATTCACTGGATAATGTGGAACTAAGACTTAGTGGTAAGAATTAGTCTAAACTAGCACAGCTCATTGAGATTAGTGTCATCAGATCTGCTGAGATGTTTCTGCTGAGATGTTTCTGCTGGGATGTTTCTGATGGGACGTTTCTGCTGGCATGTTTCTGCTGGGACATATCTGCTGGGATGTTTCTGCTGAGATGTTTCTGCTGGGATGTTTCTACTGAGATGTTTCTGCTGAGATGTTTCTGCTGGGACGTTTCTGCTATAATCTCAGTTCTCTTGGTGACCGTAGCAAGTCTCAGCTAGTAGCCACTCCTGCACTAATGCTCTGATCTCTCTGTGATGGCACTGTTCTGGTTGGTATGTAGGGAAGTGGTTAAACACTCTTTACACTCTTTACACTGGCTAAGCTTCAGTTTATTAGTACGGTGGGCTACCTCACTGTTCTCATGGCAATATAAGTTTCTGTTTCTCATCTTTAATGAAATTTGACCGTTTGTTGTGCAAGCTTGAATGTGGCACTGATACAGAGTCAGAGCTGGCAAATGAATCAGAAGCAGACCTGTAAAATGAATCAGAGTCAGAGCTTTAGAATGAATTAGAATTAGAGCTTTAAAAGGAATTAGAATTAGAGCTTTAAAATGAATCAGAGTCAGAGCTTTAAAATAAATCAGAATTAGAGCTATAAAATAAATCAGAATCCGATATTTAAAATGAATCAGAATCAGAGCTTTAAAATGAATCAGAATCAGAGCTTTAAATTGCTCCCAGAGTGGGAAAAGAGATTTCTGGTAGTAGAATGTACTGCTCTGGTTGATTCGTGAAACAGTGATTATCAGAATCCGAGCCCACGGGCGAGATGGTTTGTGGTGCAGTGAGCGGGAGACACTGGTGACGTAACTGCATGTGCCACAGGGTAGTAGCGCTTGTAGTAGCACTTGTAGTAGCACTTGTAGTAGGACTTGTAGTAGGACTTGTAGTAGCACTTGCAGTAGCAATTGTAGTAGCGCTTGTAGTAGCGCTTGTAGTAGCGCTTGTAGTAGCACTTGAAGTAGCGCTTGTAGTAGTGCTCGTAATAGCGCTCGTAGTAGCGCTTGTAGTAGCACTTGTAGTAGCACTTGTAGTAGTGCTTGTAGTAGTAGTCGTCTCTACACAGTGGCCTGCAACCCTGGTGTGGCTCCACAATTACAGGTCTGGAAAATGCAGCACTGAGCATGTGCCAATGGACCAAAAGAATTTCCCACAATCACTTGCACATGGCTCCTGTGGCTAGAAAATAAAATGTGTTCTGACTCAGACTAAAGAAACTGTTTATACTGCAAAGAAGCAAAATCCCTCATTAGAAAAATAAACCAGTGAAGTATTTAAACAGAATAAGTATATGACTGAAGACAACTGTAAACTCAAGAGAACACTCAAATTAAATTGTAAAAACATGCCAAGTCTATGAAGGATTTTAACGTGTATTATATCTATATACTGAGGACCATTTATAGGTACACTAGGATATTGAACTGAGATTAACTGCTTCATCGTTCTGTGCTGTTGTCTATTATTATTAATTATTAATGTGGATTTATATTAGTGTATTCAGACAGTGACTGCATATGTGCATCTAGCCACAACTATATCAGATATACACATTTCTGAAGCTGGCAGCATGAGTTTGATTCTGAAAAGTCTTTCCTCTGTATTAAAACTATTTTCTGCATTTCCACAGTATAATGTTCATGTTATTAAAATTCACATTACCTCTCTGGGCTTTTAATAACAGGTACAACACGCTCTCTCAGAGACCCAGTTTAGCAGATGCCCCGCCTCCACTCTGCTGTTTCTGGTCCTCTGTCACTGACAGGAGAGACAAGCCCCACCCTGCTTCTCTGCCATTGGCTGGAGAATGAGGCCAAGGCCAGAAGATGAATCGAGAGGCAATACTGAAACTAAGATAAAAACAAACCATCTGCTGACAGAACCATGAGAGCCTTTTAGACAGAGTGGTGGAAATTCAGTCTCAGAGCTCATCCAGAATGAGTTGCTCTAACTCCCACCGTGAAATCTAATAGTGGGACCAACCATGCTGCAGGTATGTTCAGATTTATGGCTTTATCACACGAAGAGATTGCTAGTCTCTAATCTTTGTCACACGAGGAGAGTGCTGATCTCTAATCTTTACCACAGTGGGAGAGTGCTGGACTCTTATCTTTCACACGAAGAGAGTGCTGGTCTCTAATCTTTATCACACTAGGAGAGAGCTGATCACTAATCTTTATCACACTAGGAGAGTACTGGTCTGTAATCTTTATCACACTAAGAGTGTGATGGGCTCTAATCTTTATCAGACTAGGAGATTGCTGGTCTCTAATCTTTATCACACTAAGAGAGTGCTGGTCTCTAATCTTTATCAGACTAAGAGAGTGCTGGTCTCTAATCTTTATCAGACTAGGAGAGTGCTGGTCTCTAATCTTTATCACACTAAGAGAGTGATGGTCTCTAATCTTTATCAGACTAGGAGAGAGCTGGTCTCTAATCTTTATCAGACTAGGAGAGTGCTGGTCTCTAATCTTTATCACACTAAGAGAGTGATGGTCTCTAATCTTTATCAGACTAGGAGAGTGCTGGTCTCTAATCTTTATCACACTAGCAGAGTACTGGTCTGTAATCTTTATCACACTAAGAGTGTGATGGTCTCTAATCTTTATCAGACTAGGAGAGTGCTGGTCTCTAATCTTTATCAGACTAGGAGAGTGCTGGTCTCTAATCTTTATCAGACTAGGAGAGTGCTGGTCTCTATTCTTTATCAGACTAGGAGAGTGCTGGTCTCTAATCTTTATCAGACTAGGAGAGTGCTAGTATCTAAGCGTTCTATATTTGTGCGTGCTTTCTCCACACAGTGGCTCAGTTTGTAGCTTCATTCATTGTTTTTTTTGTTGTTGTTGTTTTTTTGTTTTGTGTGTGTGTGTGTGTGTGTGTGTGGGTGTGTGTGTGTGTGTGTGTGTGTGTGTGTGTGTGTGTGGGTGTGTGGGTGTGTGTTTTAGGATTAGATACAGTTGAACAAGAATTCTGTTAAATACAGGAATCAGTGTTGATACCTAGGAGAAATGACAAAAAATCAAATACATGTAATGACCCTAACAGCAAATCATTTCACTTACACTATTCTTGTACACAAAGATAAAATCATGCAAAAATTTTCAAAGTAACACTGTTTTGGGTTTGGCTCATTTTTTCTGAAAGAGCACATAAGCAAACCTTTTCATTCAGTTGATCATTGTATTGGGTAATATCTACCAGTAGATGTCACTGTCTGTTTTACCAAACATTCCTTTACGCTTTCCAATCTCTGGCTAATCACTGCGATTATTCACAGTTTGTCTCTTTGATTTTTTGACTTTTTGCTCAGTTTTTCATGTTGCTCTGGAAAGTGGCAGTCTAAGGAATGTGTTGCATTACAGAGAAAATCAAATGCTTTAAGGCACAGTAGAAGGGGAGTGTAGTTTTAAAAAGGCAGGGTCATTTTGTTGGACAATTAATGTGCAAACTCCCTGCCAGCAATGAATCATAAAAACAGGAATGAGAGAGAACAAGAGAGCATTCACACAAGCCAAAGTGAACGCAATGCATCAGAAGATGTAATCCCAGTGGTAGAGTGTGTATCCTCACTGAAAACAGAGCCTTGCATAAGGGAGAGGTGCGTAGGCTGGGGTTCTGCCCAGTGCTCTCTGTGACCTTAGAGAGGTGCAGTATCGTTTTCCTTGCAAAGACTGAACTACATGGAGTCAACACCACTCATAACGAAAATATGACTGGAGAAGAGAGTAGCCTTCAGTTCAGTAATGCACACACTACACAATACCCGTTAGTTCAGTAATGCACACACTACACAATACCCGTTAGTTCAGTAATGCACACACTACACAATACCCGTTAGTTCAGTAATGCACACACTACACAATACCCGTTAGTTCAGTAATGCACACAATACACAATACCCGTTAGTTCAGTGGAATCTCACTGCTGGATGTGGCTGGCAGCAGTTCTAGAACCACAAAGAAGAAAGAAAGTGGGAGGTTTTATTAGTGGGACATTTTGAGCAGTGACCAGTTCTTCTTCATCTAGAACTGATGCCCCTCTACCTCACCCCTCTTGTAGGAGTTACCGAAGTGTGATCTCACTGCCCTCATGTGCTTAAGTGCCTCTTATTTCTTTTTGTGCCTGGCTGGTGTTGGGGACATTGCTCAGATGCAGACTGGCAGGGACTGGCTTCCACCTGTCCAAGTGCATTCCACTGTATGAAAGGTTTTATTCTCTCTCTCTCTCTCTCTCTCTCTCTCTCTCTCTCTCTCTCTCTCTTTCTATCTCTCTCTCAGTTGTGCTTTCTTTTGGAGTTCTTACCTCTACTGACTCTCTGTTTCCTGGGACGGCACCTCATCTGTGAGCCCAACATGTCTCAGTAGCAGCAGCAGAAATAAAGTCAAAAAACAGAAAACAAAAGTCAAAAACACACACGCATGCACAGACATGCACAGACACACACACACACACACACACACGCACAGAGACACACACACACACCACCAAAACACACTCATGCACACTCACACACACACGCATGCACAGACACGCACACGCACACACACACACACACACGCACGCACACACACACTCGCACAGAGACACACACACACCACCAGAACACACTCACGCATAAACACACACACACACACACACATGCACAGACATGCACAGACACACACACACACGCACAGAGACACACACACACACACACCACCAAAACACACTCACGCACAGACACACACACACTCACGCACAGACACACACAGGCATGCACAGACACGCACACACGCACACGCACGCACACACACACGCACGCACACACACACACGCACAGAGACACACACACCACCAGAACACACTCACGCACAGACACACACACACATACACACACAGACACACACACACACATACACACACAAACGCATGCACACATACACACAAACACACTCACGCACAGACACACACACAAACGCACAGACACACACACATCCACACACACACACACGCACACACACAGGCCATCATTGTGTATGTGGGAAAAGTCTGGCGAGAACAATACAGAAGTAACTGATCCATCCATCCAGTGTAGGAGAGACAGTCTCCGCCTGGGGTTGTGCTCCCTCTCTCTCTCTCTCTCTGGCTCTCTCTCTCTTATCTATTTATTTCTCTCCCTCTCTCTCTCCCTCCCTCTCTCTACCCCCCCCCCCCACCTCTCTTTCTCTCAAGTCAGTCACACTAGGTGGAGCTGGCTTTCCTGGAATTATCGGGAGTAGCTTTTCCTGTTGCTCTCACTCCCTCTCCTAGTCTCTCTCTCTCTGTCTCTTTCTCACTCTCCCACTCAGTCTCTCTCTCTCTCTCTCTCTCATTTTCTCTTTGTGCAGTTTGGGATGAGAGCTCAGTGTCTGGATTAGTACAACATGGCAAATTTCACCATCTGGATTTTCTGCCTTCTCAGGGACATTTTTCTCTAAGAAAAAGGTTTGGTGAATTGGGTCAGAAGTGTTCGCAAGCTGGAATGGCCCTAAGGCACAAAATGTGGCGAAACCCATCGGTGGGTATATACAGGACAGCCTGCCCTGTGTGTTAGTGTGCAGTGTCCAGCGTCTCCCAGAGAGACACGGTGGGTATATACAGGACAGCCTGCCCTGTGTGTTAGTGTGCAGTGTCCAGCGTCTCCCAGAGAGACACGGTGGGTATATTCAGGACAGCCTGCCCTGTGTGTTAGTGTGCAGTGTCCAGCGTCTCCCAGAGAGACACGGTGGGTATATACAGGACAGCCTGCCCTGTGTGTTAGTGTGCAGTGTCCAGCGTCTCCCAGAGAGACACGGTGGGTATATACAGGACAGCCTGCCCTGTGTGTTAGTGTGCAGTGTCCAGCGTCTCCCAGAGAGACACAGTGGGTATATACAGGACAGCCTGCCCTGTGTGTTAGTGTGCAGTGTCCAGCGTCTCCCAGAGAGACACGGTGGGTATATACAGGACAGCCTGCCCTGTGTGTTAGTGTGCAGTGTCCAGCGTCTCCCAGAGAGACACGGTGGGTATATTCAGGACAGCCTGCCCTGTGTGTTAGTGTGCAGTGTCCAGCGTCTCCCAGAGAGACACGGTGGGTATGTACAGGACAGCCTGCCCTGTGTGTTAGTGTGCAGTGTCCAGCGTCTCCCAGAGAGACACGGTGGGTATATACAGCACAGCCTGCCCTGTGTGTTAGTGTTCAGTGTCCAGCGTCTCCCAGAGAGACACGGTGGGTATATACAGGACAGCCTGCCCTGTGTGTTAGTGTGCAGTGTCCAGCGTCTCCCAGAGAGACACGGTGGGTATATACAGGACAGCCTGCCCTGTGTGTTAGTGTGCAGTGTCCAGCATCTCCCAGAGAGACACGGCAGGCTCTCTGCTTCATCTTATCAGATGCTTCTTTGCTTAATGTATTTTTATGTTCTATTGATGGGGAATGTTAGTATACTATAATAACCATAGACTACACTGTTTTTAGATTTGGTTTCATTTTTGTGATGCCTCATGTTTGCTCATCTTTACATTTCCGTCTGAGTGAAACTGTGGGTGCTGTGAGGTGTTGTGATGTGCCTGCCCTCATACCTGTCCCTTGGATTAAGGTTACTTCCCACTTAACAGGCCAGACTGGCTCTTTAAGCCACAGAATTTTGAATCACTTGTAAATTTGATACTGTGATTTTGTCCTAAAGTGCTGTGAGACAGTCCTGTGTGTGTCATGTCCCAGTAGATGAGTGGACAGCCTGTTCACCAGCTGTGGACTTTAATTTTGAGACACTCTGTTGATGAATCCCTTCACTGTGAGAAAGGTCACCTACTCGTGCACACCTGCAGACCACGTGAGAACAGAAAACATGGAGTAGGAGGGTTTGGGAGGATATAAGGATCCAGTGCGTCCTCACGGAGTAAACCCAGGGTCCTCTCACACCAGCCTGCTGTAACACACTTTTCCTTCTTTGTGCAAATTGACTGTGAGGTGACTGGGATACAGACACAATGCTTACAGCACTTGGGTTTGTCCTGCTTCACCAGTTTCTGCCATGATATTCTGCCTGGCTGAATTATTAGCTGATATGTGCCGGACCACAGGAAGAAAAAAATATCGATATTCTGTGTTGCTGCTTAACAAACATTTCTTATGTGTTGCGCAACTAAAATACCTCTTTGCTCAACCTAATTAAATAAGTTGACATTCCAGTCATTTGAGTGTGTGTTTGTTTGTGTGTGTAGGTGTGCATGTGTGCGTGTGCGTGTGTGTGTGTGTGTGTGTGTGTGTGTGTGTGTGTGTGTGAGATTTTGTTTATGCTGAATTAGGAGTTAAAAGAGTCCTTTGTGACTCTTTGAATCACATAAGGACTTATAACTGATTAGACTTGTGGTGTTCTTTACTGAGTGTCGTTACTGTGTCTTTACTGTGTCTCTACTGAGTGTGTTTACTGTGTCTTTACTGAGTGTCTTTACTGTGTCTTTACTGAGTGTGTTTACTGTGTCTTTACTGAGTGTGTTTACTGTGTCTTTACTGTGTCATTACTGTGGCTTTACTGTGTGTTTACTGTGGCTTTACTGTGGCTTTACTGTGTCTTTACTGGTCACGGCACATTTCTCACCTCCACTCTCTCCAATAATAAAGTGACTTAGACATGCCTGTTGTTTACCTGAAAGCCTTATCTGTTTCATAAATGAAACATGACCTCTCCTGACCTCCCCTGAGCAGATCCTCACTTGACCTCATCCTCCAGTGGCCACATGTGTGTGGGTGCTTGTACTGAAGCTGATGTTTCTAACAGATGTCTCTACTGTACCTGCAGGTCCTTCCCTGGGTTACGCTGACACTGACCTCACTTTCTTCCCTGTGAAGATGGACACCCTGGAGTCTGAGCTGACCTGCCCCATCTGTCTGGAGCTGTTTGAGGATCCCCTATTGCTGCCGTGTGCCCACAGTTTGTGTTTCAGCTGCGCTCAGCGTGTCCTGGTGTCCCACTGCACCTCGTCTCTGAAGCCTTCACAACCTGCCGCTGTCTTCCAGTGCCCCACCTGCCGCTATGTCATTAACCTCAGCCACAAAGGCCTAGAGGAGCTCAAACGCAACGTGACCCTGCAGAACATCATCGACCGCTTTCAGAAGGCCTCTCTGAGTGGACCCAGCTCCCCGGACGAAACCCGCCGCTGTAAACAGGACCGGGACCGATACCCCTTCGTAGGGAACGACGCACTGGTCATGAGCTCGCCCGGTGAAAGCGTCCTGTGCCAGTTCTGTGAGCAGGACCCACCTCAGGATGCCGTAAAGACCTGCATCACCTGCGAGGTGTCGTACTGTGAGGAGTGTCTACGAGCCACACACCCCAACAAGAAGCCCTTTACGGGCCACCGTCTCACAGAGCCCCTGCCTCACTCTTACCTGCTTGGGCTGGCCTGTGCTGAGCACCTGGACCAGAAGGTGAACATGTACTGTGTGACAGACGAACAGCTGATCTGCTCCCTCTGCAAACTGGTGGGACGGCACCGCGAGCACCAGGTGACTGCTCTCGCAGAGAGATATGACAAGCTTAAGGTAAGAAACACTGAGTGCAAGTGTTTGACACTCACTAGCTGCTACTGTTTACTGCTGGTACTGGGAGACAAGATGAACTCATTCTGTATTTGATACCAGATTCCATGATGTGAGGTTAACATTATTAATGTAAGGTGAATATTTAGGTAGATCAGTCCTACATGTTTACTGAGAAAATGTTTCTTTTTTATGGCATTATAAAAATAAACATATCATTTTTAACCATTTGGATTTTTTTTACTTTCAGTAATCTGGAGGTGGTTCAGTGATCTGGAGATGTTTTCAGTGATCTGAAGTTTGTTCAGTATTTTGGAGTTGTGTTCAGTATTCTGGATTTGGTTCAGTGATCTGGAGTTTGTTCAGTAATCTGGAGTTGTGTTCAGTAATCTGGAGTTGGTTCAGTAATCTAGTGAGTTTTTGGATATGATCATTTTTTACCCTTGTCTCCTTGACAAATCACAGCATGTAATGCTGTTTTGGGAGTAAATTATTTGTGCTGAATGGTAAAGTCATGTTCTGTTATATAACCAGCAGACGTAGCAGACGTTTCTATAATTAAACAAGATTAATATTTAGCCTGCACATCTTGTCTCTCCACTGATGTGTCCAAAATTCCCCAGGGAACCACAGGTGCATTTTTATTAGCCAGTAGTATGTCAGAGTGTCCTAGAATTTCAATTTAATGTGCTCTGTTTTGTTCACACTGTCCCTCTACTCTGCATTAGGAGACGTGTAGGGTCATTATTCACAGAATGCATGAAACATCTGAAGAGTCCTCAAACTCCAGAAACTATGAGTTCTAGTGACATTTACAGCATTTATATATACATGCACACATATGCGTGACTACATTGTTCATTCAGTGTGTTTGGAATGGTATTTTACTTCTGTGAATGCAGTCTTTGTTCATGTGATGTTTATCTTGATTAATATTGGTGGGATTTTTAAAGACCATATGGCTAAATTATGTTACTGACCCACCTGAATTCTTGGAGAGAAATAGTCAACCACAGCAAAGTGACCTGGCCAATGGTGTGCAAGGAATAGGTTACTGTAGGAGACCAGTGATCTGGCCACTGGTTTGCAAGGAACAGGTTGCCATGGGAGACCAGCGATCTGGCAAATGGTGTGCAAGAAATAGGTTACCATGGGAGACCAAAGTGACAACTTGAGCAATTGAGGGTTAAGGGTCTTGTTCAGGGGCCCAACAGTGGCAACTTGGCAGAGGTGGGACTTGAACTCGCAACCTTACAATTATTATTAGTTCATTAACTTTTTTTTTTTTTTTTTTTTTTTAATTAGAAATCAGATGTGAGCAGATAAATTGGGCAGGAATTGTCTAGTGTTACTAGACAATGGCACGGGCATGTTCCAAGATGACAATGCCAGGATCCATCGGCTCAAATTGTGAAAGAGTGGTTCATGGAGCATGAGACATCATTTTCACACATGGATTGGCCACCACAGAGTCCAGACCTGAACCCCATTGAGAATCTTTGGGATGTGCTGGAGAAGACTTTGCACAGTGGTCCAAATCTCCCATCATCAATACAAGATCTTGGGGAAAAATGTATGCAACTCTGGACAGAAATAAATGTTGTGACATTGCAGAAGCTTGTGGAAACGATGCCACAGCAAATGCATGCTGTAATCAAAGCTAAAGGCGGTCCAACAAAATATTAGAGTGTGACCTCTTTTTTTTTTGGCCAGGCAGTGTATTTCATGGGAAATTTCATTTGTCATTAAATTTAACATCAAATTTGTCAAGATTGAGAAATATTTAGATTTGTTTCAGAATGTGCAGGATCATACTGTAATGAGAGTGGAATTTATTAAAGCATTAAGTTTTACACCACAGGGAGGATGACACCCACCTGAGTTTCAGACCAGCATGCAGCTGGGCTGAGTGTCAGTGGGAGAACAAAGATCATAATACATCACCACATCTGTAAAAGTTTCAGATCCCATTTTTATAAATTCCTCTATATACTATATCCTTTACTACAGCACGTGCACACACACACACACACACACACACACACACACACACACACACACACACACACACTCACACACACACACACACACACCTTTCTTGGCAATTGCAGCGTCTGCTAAAATGAAAATACATAGAAACCCTGAACGGATGAGAAAGGGAAGTGTGTCTGTTCCTCTGGGTGGACGCTGGATTGGGCTCCATGGCTTTGGCGTGGAGCGCCTCCTTCCTTCCTGAGAAGGTCCTGCTAGAGCAGGACGCTGCCTTGGTTCAGGGCGTTTCTGGCCTTGAAATGCAGCCCACATGTTTTCTTCTGTCTCTTCTTGTATATGGGTTGGGTTTGTCAATAAAATCCTGGCTTTAAATATGCAATATGACAGCCTATAAAAATATTACAGCAATATCATGAGCTCTGATTTGGTATTTCCTGCAATATTAATTACCAGTGCTTCTAACTGCGTTAAAATCAGTGCTTAAACAGGAAGTACATGTGCTGCCCTTGTTCATGTGTGGTTATGTGTATTGGCCAATCAGCAAGTAGGGCCTATCACATCCTGAATCACTGCAATGAATAAAAGATACTAAGATATATCACTGATGTTCACAACATAAATTTATTTACTCAAAGTGACAACCACTGGCCAAACTATTAATTTAATAACAATATAGAAAAATTTGTGTGTGTGTGTGAGTGTGTGTTCACGTTGTGGTAACGGTAGTGTCAGGCTATGTCTATGGGCTTCTCGCTGCTAGGACTGGCGTTAATGTTAGCCCTGCTGCTCCTGGTCTGTATTTACTGCGTCTGGTTGAAGCTCTGTTGGGTCATTATCTGACACACGTGTGCTCTTTCTGTTAGGTCATTATCTGACACATGTGTGCTCTCTCTGTTGGGTCATTATCTGACACACGTGTGCTCTTTCTGTTAGGTCATTATCTGACACGTGTGCTCTCTCTGTTGGGTCATTATCTGACACACGTGTGCTCTTTCTGTTAGGTCATTATCTGACACATGTGTGCTCTCTCTGTTGGGTCATTATCTGACACACGTGTGCTCTCTCTGTTGGGTCATTATCTGACACACGTGTGCTCTCTCTATGGGCCATTGTATGACACATGTACGCTCTCTCTGTGGGTTACTGTTTGACTCACGTGCACTTTCTCTATTGGGTCATTGTGTGACACACATGCACTCTCTCTTTTATGACATTATCTGACACACGTGCCCTCTCTCTGTTGGGTCATTATCTGACTCACATGCGCTCTCTCTGTTATGTCATTATCTGACACACGTGTGCTCTCTCTGTGGGTCATTGACTTACATGCGCTATCTGGAGCAAGACCAACATTGTTGTTTACTTAGACTAAGTTTTAAAGGCAGTACACTGTGTTCATTCAGTGTTGATTTTAAAGGCATTGCACTGTGTTTATTCAGTGTTGATTTTAAAGGCAGTGCATATTGTTCATAGTGTTCATCTTGTTGGCAATGCAAGGCAAGCAAAGTAATACCAGGGTAACCCAGGTCACATTGAAGAAATGTCCAGTCTCTCCAGAGATGGATGGACCTGGTTGGATTTCTGTGGCTATTTTTGATATCCGTGTATTGTTTTTTTATTATTATTATTTAAAATCTGATTTTTAAAATCAGCTCTAATATGTTATGTCATGATGTGATTTTTGGGATTCTCCAGCATATGTTGGATTTGAACCTCAGTAGTCTGATGAAGAGGAGCAGTGAGCTGGAAAACTTGCTGGGCAGATTGATCCAGACGTGTCAGTACGTGGAGGTACGTTCACTGATCCACACGTGTCAGTACGTGGAGGGACGTTCACTGATCCAGATGTGTCAGGACGTGGAGGTACGTTCACTGATCCAGACGTGTCAGTACGTGGAGGTACGTTCACTGATCCAGACATGTCAGTATATGGAGGTACGTTCACTGATCCAGATGTGTCAGGACGTGAAGGTACATTCACTGATCCAGACGTGTCAGAACGTGGAGGTACGTTCATTGGTCCAGACGTGTCAGGTCATGGAGGTACGTTCACTGGTCCAGACGTGTCAAAACGTGGAGGTACGTTTACTGGTCCAGACGTGTCAGGATGTGGAGGTACGTTCACTGATCCAGACGTGTCAGTACGTGGAGGTACGTTCACTGATCCAGACGTGTCAAGACACGGAGGTACGTTCACTGGTCCAGACGTGTCAGGACGTGGAGGTACGTTCACTGATCCAGACGTGTCAGTACGTGGAGGTACGTTCACTGATCCAGACGTGTCAAGACACGGAGGTACGTTCACTGGTCCAGACGTGTCAGGACGTGGAGGTACGTTCACTGATCCAGACGTCTCAGGACGTGGAGGTACGTTTACTGATCCAGACATGTCAGGTCGTGGAGGTACGTTCATTGTCCTTTTTTTGTCTGTTGTAGTGCAGATATATGAGATGTGTGAATTCTTTCTCAGATGAATGCGTCCCATCAGGAAGACAGGCTGATCGAGGAATGTGATGTTCTTATTGACATTGTTCAGCAAAGGAGGCAAATCATTGGGACCAAGATTAAAGAAGGCAAGGTAGGATCAATGCACCACTGCACTGCATCAAACTGCCCCAGTGTAACTGTACGATCACTGCATCAAACTGCCCCATTATTGCACGATCACTGCATCAAACTACCCCAGTGTAACTGCACCATCACTGCATCAAACTGCCCCAGCATTACTGCATGATCACTGCATCAATCTACCGCAGTGTAACTGCATGATCACTGCATCAAACTGCCCCAGTATTACTGCAAGATCACTGCATCAAACTACCCCCATATAACTGCACGATCACTGCATCAAACTGCCCCAGTATTACTGCACGATCACTGTATCAAACTACCCCAGTGTAACTGCCCAGGAGAATAACCATGGCTCAGTCTATTAAAAACAATCATTAGCTTCTGATGTTTCAAGGACCAAACATGAACAAATTCTGCCCCTAATGAGGGGCACGAACATCGGCACAGTTAGAGCACTTCTTAACCGATCAGAATGCATTTACAGGAATGTTCCTACTGATGCCTGCATTGCATTTCCCGTTAATTAAGTCTTATGTAATTGTATTCCTCTTATAATTCTGTCTGTGGCACAAACTGACAAAACCACTGCAGATGGAAATGTTGATAATGATGAAATGAAAAGAAAGGATGGTGAGGATGTAGCGTGTGATGGCAGCGTGCAGAGTGTCTGTGTTTCTTACAGGTGCTGAATGTTTCACGGTGGCTAGATTTGATCACTTAACAACATGCTGCTCTGCTCGGTTCCAAACTGTTTTCATTTCTTTGACCTAAAAGAGTTTGATGGTCTTTCTAGTATTTTCTAATATTGTTCTAGATTCATATAGGTAATTAAATAATCTGCTTACCAAATATTATGTCTACAGTATTTCTAAAATTTTGTTTGATATTAAGAAAAAATATTCCATTTGAAAGTTGAAAGTTCTCATACATATAGCCTTATTATTCCTGGTATTATGTATTGTCTGAGAGTTCTGAAGTGAAGAGAGAGAAGATATTTGTGGTCTCCTAAAGGAGTGTCAGTTCCTTCCTCACAGCATGCCAGTGTCAAAGGTGGAACATCTCCCTCCATTCACCAGGAAGTGAGAGTAGTCATTTTAAAGTGAGACCGTGAGTACATTTGTGTGGGGGTCAGTGAGTGAGAAAGAGTAGATATTTCAGAGGGATCTACTGACAGAGCACACTGTCCTAGGGTGGAACTGAGAGTTTCCACCACCCTGTGTGGTTGGCTCTGGTATCTGGGTCACATGTTTACCTTCTGTTTACTTCACTGTGGCTTGTTGTGCCAACTGTTTTCTGTGGTTTTCAGGCGGTGAGGTTACATAAGCTGGCACAGCAGATCGCCAGCTGTAAGCAGTGTATCGAGAGGTCCTCCACCCTCATCAATCAGGCTGACCACACCCTTAAAGAGACAGACCACGCCCATTTCCTGCAGACTGCCCGCAGCATCTCAGAGAGGTGAATCATGGGTCTCTACCACAGCAAGACACTGTCAACACTGACCAGAAAAGGGTTAAAAACCTATTCAGCACCATGTTAGAACATCTTTGGCCATGAAAGCATTTTCATTTGCAGTGCGCCAGTGATGAAGGTCATTGTGAAGACACAGGGGTGTTCAGTTCGTTGGCATTCCATGGGGCATTTTTGTTAAATGAGGGAGTGCTGTATTTTTGAAATGTGTGTGCATATGGATGAACCTGGATGAACCTGGATGAACCTGGTCTCCTTTAAGATATGGTCCGCCAACAAGCTGTTGATCCTGGCATGACTTGTCTTG
The DNA here is from genome assembly GCF_041902795.1 of Electrophorus electricus. Taxonomy (NCBI): domain Eukaryota; kingdom Metazoa; phylum Chordata; class Actinopteri; order Gymnotiformes; family Gymnotidae; genus Electrophorus; species Electrophorus electricus. The sequence goes on along the minus strand of NC_137505.1, from coordinate 8,283,905 downwards.
TTTGAAAGTATTTTGAAGCCTGTAAGATTGTGCTTTAATCCCTTAATGTGTGAAGTAAGTGTGGAGTTGGAGTTGTTGTTGCATGGCCCTGTTCCTGTGCTTACACAAACCATGAGGTCTAGTTCTCCCTCAAGGTTTCTTAACTGACCAGGTTTCTATTATTCTGTTGGCTGTAACTGTGTTTCAAAACTTGGTGCATGGCAGTAGATGTGACAGGAAAGGTAACAGAAACTAATGTTACTGATATTATAAACAGTACCTCATTTAATGAGGTATCATTCGCAAAAGATCCAAAAGCACATTTTCTGCTCCTAGACTGATTTGGTCATAATTTCAATTCAACAACTTTCTGCAACTAATTGAACAACTTACATAGGACTATTTGGTGGCTTCTTATCAGCTTTAATGCATCATGCTTTTGCCTTATTAGCCTTAGCTTATGTAGCTCTTGATCGTTTCAGGTTGTCAATGGCAACAGCATCGTCACAGATCCTGATTCCTGAGATTAACTTGAGTGACACTTTTGACACATTTACGCTGGACTTCAGCAGAGAGAAGAAGATGCTAGAAGCTCTAGATTACTTGACAGGTGAGCACCGATTAGAGAACGAGAATTAGCATATCCACAGCTGCCATATCCAAGGCAGCCATATCCATAGTAACCATATCCAAAACAATTGAATCTATAGTAGTCATATCGGATCTAGTCAAACTAGAAGTCAGATCATTGCCATGACATAGATACACACAGATTTGTCATTTAGCCTGATTTTGGGCCAAGTGTTTACACAAATTTGTTTTTGTAGCTCCAAACCCACCGGCTATCCGCGAAGACCTTTGTACGGCGTCTCATGATGCCATCACTGTCCACTGGACAGCAGAGGACGAGTTTAGCATCGTCTCCTATGAGCTCCAGTACACAATCTACACCGGCCAGGCCAACATTGTCAGTAAGTGTCAAAAGGACAACATGGGAACAGCACAGAAACGTCATGTGTGAAGGAACTACACCATCTAACCTTTAAGGTCCTCCTCTATCTATGTTTACAGCTAGAAATTAAGCAAACTGTATATTGGTTTTCAAAAGAAAATCTTACAGGTCTCATGTATGTATGTACACATAACAACTTTTAGCTTTTATTAATTTTTTTACATTTATTTATTAGACTCACGGAACAAAAAACAAATGCCTTCAGAGTCTATATGTTCAGATAATAGTACTCCTCTGCATTCAGCTGTCCCATACAAGTAAAAATTTTTAAATGTATAAAGTAAATAAATATATATTTGTTTTTATGTTCATAGAATAAATAAAAATCAGGTGACAAAACTCTACTGCTGAACTAAACACACATGGGAATATGCTTCTGTGAAGCAGCTACACACACACACACACACACACACACACACACACACACGGAGAGGCAGTCTGACCGGTGGTTGTGTGTAGGGCATGTACACGGTTAATCAGCTGTGGCATGCAAGGAGGAAGGTGGGACCTCTAAAGAAGCAAAACCGCCACACGGTGTTTGGTGACTCTAGAAAACAAATATACATTCTTAGGCAACTTAGAAGTCTCATTTTTAGCTCCCAAACAGAGGACATGTCTGGGAGGACATATGGCAACCCTATAAACCCACAGCATGTGGGAATGCAAACTATATAGAATTAATCCAACAGGACTCAGATCGTAGTGGAAAAGCATAACAGTTACTTGCTTTATTTCTTCCTGCTGAAGGACATATTTTAGTTGACATGTCTGTGAAAATAGCAGTCACACTGTATGCTTTCTTATTGACTGTAAGACGTTTAAGTTATTTGAGTTAATTGTCTTAGGGTAGGTGTGTTTGATGTTTTAGTTAATTGGGTTAATTGTCTTAGGGTGGTGTGTTTGATGTTTGAGTTATTTGAGTTAATTGTCTTAGGGTGGTGTGTTTGATGTTTGAGTTATTTGAGTTAATTGTCTTAGGGTGGTGTGTTTGATGTTTGAGTTATTTGAGTTAATTGTCTTAGGGTGGTGTGTTTGATGTTTTAGTTAATTGGGCTAATTGTCTTAGGGTGGCGTGTTTGATGTTTGAGTTATTTAGGTAAATTGTCTTAGGGCGGTGCGTTTGATGTTTGAGTTATTTGAATTAATTGTCTTAGGGTGGTGTGTTTGATGTTTAAGTTATTTGAGTTAATTGTCTAGTTAATTGGGTTGTCTTAGGGTGGTGTGTTTGATGTTTTAGTTAATCGGGTTAATTGTCTTAGGGTGGTGTGTTTGATGTTTGAGTTATTTGAGTTAATTGTGCTTGTTCCATGCAGGTCTGTGTAATTCAGCAGAGAGCTGGATGCTTGTGCCCAACATCAAGCAGAACCACTACACTGTGCATGGTCTGCAGAGTGGAACCAGGTACATCTTCAGGGTGAAGGCCCTGAACCACGCTGGGGGCCGCAGCAGCGAACCAGCAAAACTTAAAACCAACAGTGAGTTTTACAATTTATGGATTAAGGTCAGAGGTTCAAAAGATTCAATCCCAGCTGATGCCATCAATCGCTGTGGCCAATAGTAAAGTTGTTAACGTGAGTTTGACTGTGAATAAGGAGATCAGCCTCAACAGGGATTGAACATGGACCAGATCACACACAGTGTGTGGCATTAGCATACATCAATCAGAAATTGTATTTTTAAAATTATACTTCAAAAATGATTCAATTAATGGTAAATCAAATGGCAGCAAAATGAGTAACATTGACATACATCGTGCAACATAAGACAATAACACAACCTGAAGCACGTAATGCTTGTGCTGTCGTCCTCTACAGGCCAGCCCTTTAAACTGGATCCAAAGTCTGGTCACAGGAAGCTGAAAGTCTCTCACGATAACCTGACTGTGGAGAGGGACGAGATGTCAAAGAAGAGTCATGTTCAGGACCACTTAAGCAGCCCAGCGGATTACGGCATCGCTGGGAACGTCTGTATCGACAGCGGGCGCCACTACTGGGAGGCTCTGGTTGGAGGAAGCACATGGTAAGAATGAGCATAAGACTTAATGTGTTACTGAAAAGCAGTGGGCCTTTACAAACACACTTCCCCTCAGTAACAGAGTAGGATGTAGAACAGACTCCTGTGGTTCCTGTTAGGACCACGTTACAAGCAGCACTTTCTCTCTTCTAAAGGTTTGCCATTGGCATCGCCTACAAGTCTTCGCCCAAACACGAGTGGCTTGGGAAGGACTCTGATTCCTGGGTGCTGTGTCGCTGCAACAGCACGTGGGTGGTGCGGCACAACGGCAAAGAGCTTCCTGTCAGCCCTCCCCCACATGTTCGCCGTATTGGTGTCCTGCTGGATTACGACTCGGGCTCTCTGGGTTTCTACAGCGCCACCGGCACACAGCGCCTCCACGAATTCAGCATTGCCTTCTCCCAGCCAGTGTGCCCCATCTTCAGTGTGTGGAGCAAGGGAGTATCCATCGTCACTGGCCTACCTGTGCCAGACCACCTGGACGCAAGTGAGCCACAGGTCTAGGGCATGCTGGGCAAGCATGTGCGCAAGATGGGGCTAAAGTTACCAGAGCAACAGCCCATTTGCCCTGTCTGGCTGCACTACCACCCATAAGGAAGTAAATAAATAATTGTTGTATTTTTGTGGCTGCATAAATACCAGTAGCCCATAGTTGCTTAAGTTAGACCAAACGAAATGGATTTAAAGTGATTAAAGTGTTGGCCTGTGTCTGCTCTCATGACATTGTAGCATCCAACCTTGGTATTGTGGATGAAGCGATCTAGGTTAGGGTTAGGTTATGGATGTTATGGAAATGATTAAGGATGATTCCAGAGATTCCCTGTGAATAAAACCTCCACATATGCATCCAAACAATGCGCACCATGTCAGAATATTGCCTTACCTTATGCTATCACATGAC
>NC_137505.1:8262500-8272500 GCF_041902795.1 Electrophorus electricus | reverse complement strand
GGAGGTGTGTGCGCGTCGGGTATCGGAGGTGTGTGCGCGTCGGGTATCGGAGGTGTGTGTCGGAGGGGTGTGTGTGTGTCGGGTATCGGAGGTGTGTGTGCGCGTCGGGTATCGGGTGTGTGTGTGTGCGCGTCGGGTATCGGAGGTGTGTGTGTGTGTGTGCGCGTCGGGTATCGGAGGTGTGTGCGTGTCGGGTATCGGAGGTGTGTGCGCGTCGGGTATCGGAGGTGTGTGTTGGAGGGGTGTGTGTGGGTGTCGGGTATCGGAGGTGTGTGGGTGTCGGGTATCGGAGGGGGGTGTGGGTGTGTCGGGTATCGGAGGGGGGTGTGGGTGTGTCGGAGGGGTGTGTGTGTGTGTCGGGTATCGGAGGGGTGTGTGCGTGTCGGGTATCGGAGGGGTGTGTGCGTGTCGGGTATCGGAGGGGTGTGTGCGTGTCGGGTATCGGAGGGGTGTGTGCGTGTCGGGTATCGGAGGGGTGTGTGCGCGTCGGGTATCGGAGGGGTGTGCGCGTCGGGTATCGGAGGTGTGTGTGTGTGTGTCGGGTATCGGAGGGGTGTGTCGGAGGGGTGTGTGTGTGTGTGTCGGGTATCGGAGGTGTGTGTGGGTGTGTCTGTTGGGTATCGGAGGTGTGTGTGTGTGTGTGTGTGTCGGGTATCGGAGGTGTGTGTGTCGGGTATCGGAGGTGTGTGGGTGTGTCGGGTATCGGAGGTGTGTGGGTGTGTCGGGTATCGGAGGGGTGTGTCGGAGGGGTGTGTGTGTGTGTCGGGTATCGGAGGTGTGTGTGTGTGTCGGGTATCGGAGGTGTGTGTGTGTGTCGGGTATCGGAGGTGTGTGTGTGTGTCGGGTATCGGAGGTGTGTGTGTGTGTCGGGTATCGGAGGGGTGTGTCTGTTGGGTATCGGGTATCGGAGGTGTGTGTGTGTGTCGGGTATCGGAGGTGTGTGTGTGTGTCGGGTATCGGAGGTGTGTGTGTGTGTCGGGTATCGGAGGTGTGTGTGTGTGTGTCGGGTATCGGAGGTGTGTGTGTGTGTGTCGGGTATCGGAGGTGTGTGTGTGTGTGTCGGGTATCGGAGGTGTGTGTGTGTGTGTCGGGTATCGGAGGTGTGTGTGTGTGTGTGTCGGGTATCGGAGGTGTGTGTGTGTGTGTCGGGTATCGGAGGTGTGTGTGTGTGTGTCGGGTATCGGAGGTGTGTGTGTGTGTGTCGGGTATCGGAGGTGTGTGTGTGTGTGTGTCGGGTATCGGAGGTGTGTGTGTGTGTGTGTCGGGTATCGGAGGTGTGTGTGTGTGTGTGTCGGGTATCGGAGGTGTGTGTGTGTGTGTGTCGGGTATCGGAGGTGTGTGTGTGTGTGTGTCGGGTATCGGAGGTGTGTGTGTGTGTGTCGGGTATCGGAGGTGTGTGTGTGTGTGTCGGGTATCGGAGGTGTGTGTGTGTGTGTCGGGTATCGGAGGTGTGTGTGTGTGTGTCGGGTATCGGAGGTGTGTGTGTGTGTGTCGGGTATCGGAGGTGTGTGTGTGTGTGTCGGGTATCGGAGGTGTGTGTGTGTGTGTCGGGTATCGGAGGTGTGTGTGTGTGTGTCGGGTATCGGAGGTGTGTGTGTGTGTGTCGGGTATCGGAGGTGTGTGTGTGTGTGTCGGGTATCGGAGGTGTGTGTGTGTGTGTGTCGGGTATCGGAGGTGTGTGTCGGAGGGGTGTGTGTGTGTCGGGTATCGGAGGTGTGTGTGTGTGTGTCGGGTATCGGAGGTGTGTGTGTGTGTGTGTCGGGTATCGGAGGTGTGTGTCGGAGGGGTGTGTGTGTGTCGGGTATCGGAGGTGTGTGTGTGTGTGTCGGGTATCGGAGGTGTGTGTGTGTGTCGGGTATCGGAGGTGTGTGTGTGTGTCGGGTATCGGAGGTGTGTGTGTGTGTGTCGGGTATCGGAGGTGTGTGTGTGTGTCGGGTATCGGAGGTGTGTGTGTGTGTGTCGGGTATCGGAGGTGTGTGCGCGTCGGGTATCGGAGGTGTGTGTCGGAGGGGTGTGTGTGTGTGTCGGGTATCGGAGGTGTGTGTGTGTGTCGGGTATCGGAGGTGTGTGTGTGTGTCGGGTATCGGAGGTGTGTGTGTGTGTCGGGTATCGGAGGTGTGTGTGTGTGTGTGTGTGTCGGGTATCGGGTGTGTGTGTGTGTGTGTCGGGTATCGGAGGTGTGTGTGTGTGTCGGGTATCGGAGGTGTGTGCGCGTCGGGTATCGGAGGTGTGTGTCGGAGGGGTGTGTGTGTGTGTCGGGTATCGGAGGTGTGTGTGTGTGTCGGGTATCGGAGGTGTGTGTGTGTGTCGGGTATCGGAGGTGTGTGTGTGTGTCGGGTATCGGAGGTGTGTGCGCGTCGGGTATCGGAGGTGTGTGTTGGAGGGGTGTGTGTGGGTGTCGGGTATCGGAGGTGTGTGGGTGTCGGGTATCGGAGGGGGGTGTGGGTGTGTCGGGTATCGGAGGGGGGTGTGGGTGTGTCGGAGGGGTGTGTGTGTGTGTCGGGTATCGGAGGGGTGTGGGTGTGTCGGAGGGGGGTGTGGGTGTGTCGGAGGGGTGTGTGTGTGTGTCGGGTATCGGAGGGGTGTGTGCGTGTCGGGTATCGGAGCGGTGTGTGCGTGTCGGGTATCGGAGCGGTGTGTGCGTGTCGGGTATCGGAGGGGTGTGTGCGTGTCGGGTATCGGAGGGGTGTGTGCGCGTCGGGTATCGGAGGTGTGTGTGTGTGTGTCGGGTATCGGAGGGGTGTGTCGGAGGGGTGTGTGTGTGTGTGTCGGGTATCGGAGGTGTGTGTGTGTGTGTCGGGTATCGGAGGGGTGTGTCTGTTGGGTATCGGAGGTGTGTGTGTGTGTGTGTGTCGGGTATCGGAGGTGTGTGTGTCGGGTATCGGAGGTGTGTGGGTGTGTCGGGTATCGGAGGTGTGTGGGTGTGTCGGGTATCGGAGGTGTGTGGGTGTGTCCGGTATCGGAGGGGTGTGTCGGAGGGGTGTGTGTGTGTGTCGGGTATCGGAGGTGTGTGTGTGTGTCGGGTATCGGAGGTGTGTGTGTGTGTCGGGTATCGGAGGTGTGTGTGTGTGTCGGGTATCGGAGGTGTGTGTGTGTGTCGGGTATCGGAGGGGTGTGTCTGTTGGGTATCGGGTATCAGAGGTGTGTGTGTGTGTCGGGTATCGGAGGTGTGTGTGTGTGTCGGGTATCGGAGGTGTGTGTGTGTGTCGGGTATCGGAGGTGTGTGTGTGTGTCGGGTATCGGAGGTGTGTGTGTGTGTGTCGGGTATCGGAGGTGTGTGTGTGTGTGTCGGGTATCGGAGGTGTGTCGGGTATCGGAGGGGTGTGTGGGTGTCGGGTATCGGAGGGGTGTGTGGGTGTCGGGTATCGGAGGGGTGTGTGCGTGTCGGGTATCGGAGGGGTGTGTCGGAGGGGTGTGTGTGTGTCGGGTATCGGAGGTGTGTGTGTGTGTGTCGGGTATCGGAGGTGTGTGTGTGTGTCGGGTATCGGAGGTGTGTGTGTGTGTCGGGTATCGGAGGTGTGTGCGCGTCGGGTATCGGAGGTGTGTGTCGGAGGGGTGTGTGTGTGTGTCGGGTATCGGAGGTGTGTGTGTGTGTCGGGTATCGGAGGTGTGTGTGTGTGTCGGGTATCGGAGGTGTGTGTGTGTGTGTGTGTCGGGTATCGGGTGTGTGTGTGTGTGTGTCGGGTATCGGGTGTGTGTGTGTGTGTGTCGGGTATCGGAGGTGTGTGTGTGTGTCGGGTATCGGAGGTGTGTGTGTGTGTCGGGTATCGGAGGTGTGTGTGTGTGTCGGGTATCGGAGGTGTGTGCGCGTCGGGTATCGGAGGTGTGTGTCGGAGGGGTGTGTGTGTGTGTCGGGTATCGGAGGTGTGTGTGTGTGTCGGGTATCGGAGGTGTGTGTGTGTGTCGGGTATCGGAGGTGTGTGTGTGTGTCGGGTATCGGGTGTGTGTGTGTGTGTGTCGGGTATCGGAGGTGTGTGCGCGTCGGGTATCGGAGGTGTGTGTGTGTGTGTCGGGTATCGGAGGGGTGTGTGTGTGTGTCGGGTATCGGAGGTGTGTGTGTGTGTGTCGGGTATCGGAGGTGTGTGTGTGTGTGTGTCGGGTATCGGAGGTGTGTGTGTGTGTGTCGGGTATCGGAGGTGTGTGTGTGTGTGTCGGGTATCGGAGGTGTGTGTGTGTGTGTCGGGTATCGGAGGTGTGTGTGTGTGTGTCGGGTATCGGAGGTGTGTGTGTGTGTGTCGGGTATCGGAGGTGTGTGTGTGTGTGTGTCGGGTATCGGAGGTGTGTGTGTGTGTGTGTGTCGGGTACCGGAGGTGTGTGTGTGTGTGTGTGTCGGGTACCGGAGGTGTGTGTGTGTGTGTGTGTCGGGTATCGGAGGTGTGTGTGTGTGTGTGTGTCGGGTATCGGAGGTGTGTGTGTGTGTGTGTGTCGGGTATCGGAGGTGTGTGTGTGTGTGTGTGTCGGGTATCGGAGGTGTGTGTGTGTGTGTGTCGGGTATCGGAGGTGTGTGTGTGTGTGTGTGTCGGGTATCGGAGGTGTGTGTGTGTGTGTGTGTCGGGTATCGGAGGTGTGTGTGTGTGTGTGTGTCGGGTATCGGAGGTGTGTGTGTGTGTCGGGTATCGGAGGTGTGTGTGTGTGTCGGGTATCGGAGGTGTGTGCGCGTCGGGTATCGGAGGTGTGTGTCGGAGGGGTGTGTGTGTGTGTCGGGTATCGGAGGTGTTTGTGTGTGTCGGGTATCGGAGGTGTGTGTGTGTGTCGGGTATCGGAGGTGTGTGTGTGTGTCGGGTATCGGAGGTGTGTGTGTGTGTCGGGTATCGGAGGTGTGTGTGTGTGTCGGGTATCGGAGGTGTGTGTGTGTGTGTGTGTGTCGGGTATCGGGTGTGTGTGTGTGTCGGGTATCGGGTGTGTGTGTGTCGGGTATCGGGTGTGTGTGTGTGTGTGTCGGGTATCGGAGGTGTGTGTGTGTGTCGGGTATCGGGTGTGTGTGTGTGTGTGTCGGGTATCGGAGGTGTGTGTGTGTGTCGGGTATCGGAGGTGTGTGTGTGTGTGTGTGTGTCGGGTATCGGGTGTGTGTGTGTGTCGGGTATCGGAGGTGTGTGTGTGTGTCGGGTATCGGAGGTGTGTGTGTGTGTCGGGTATCGGAGGTGTGTGTGTGTGTCGGGTATCGGAGGTGTGTGTCGGAGGGGTGTGTGTGTGTGTCGGGTATCGGAGGTGTGTGTGTGTGTCGGGTATCGGAGGTGTGTGTGTGTGTCGGGTATCGGAGGTGTGTGTGTGTGTGTGTGTCGGGTATCGGGTGTGTGTGTGTGTCGGGTATCGGAGGTGTGTGTGTGTGTCGGGTATCGGAGGTGTGTGTGTGTGTCGGGTATCGGAGGTGTGTGTGTGTGTCGGGTATCGGAGGTGTGTGTCGGAGGGGTGTGTGTGTGTGTCGGGTATCGGAGGTGTGTGTGTGTGTCGGGTATCGGAGGTGGGTGTGTGTGTCGGGTATCGGAGGTGTGTGTGTGTGTCGGGTATCGGAGGTGTGTGTGTGTGTCGGGTATCGGAGGTGTGTGTGTGTGTCGGGTATCGGAGGTGTGTGTGTGTGTCGGGTATCGGAGGTGTGTGTGTGTGTGTGTGTGTGTCGGGTATCGGAGGTGTGTGTGTGTGTGTGTGTGTGTGTGTCGGGTATCGGGGGTGTGTGTGTGTGTGTGTCGGGTATCGGAGGTGTGTGTGTGTGTCGGGTATCGGAGGTGTGTGTGTGTGTCGGGTATCGGAGGTGTGTGTGTGTGTGTGTGTGTGTGTGCGTCGGGTATCGGAGGTGTGTGCGCGTCGGGTATCGGAGGTGTGTGCGCGTCGGGTATCGGAGGTGTGTGCGCGTCGGGTATCGGAGGTGTGTGCGCGTCGGGTATCGGAGGTGTGTGCGCGTCGGGTATCGGAGGTGTGTGTGTGTCGGGTATCGGAGGTGTGTGTGTGTGTGTCGGGTATCGGAGGTGTGTGTGTGTGTGTCGGGTATCGGAGGTGTGTGTGTGTGTGTGTGTCGGGTATCGGAGGTGTGTGTGTGTGTGTCGGGTATCGGAGGTGTGTGTGTGTGTGTGTCGGGTATCGGAGGTGTGTGTGTGTGTGTGTCGGGTATCGGAGGTGTGTGCGCGTGTGTCGGGTATCGGAGGTGTGTGCGCGTGTGTCGGGTATCGGAGGTGTGTGCGCGTGTGTCGGGTATCGGAGGTGTGTGCGCGTGTGTCGGGTATCGGAGGTGTGTGCGTGTGTGTCGGGTATCGGAGGTGTGTGCGTGTGTGTCGGGTATCGGAGGTGTGTGTGTGTGTGTGTCGGGTATCGGAGGTGTGTGTGTGTGTGTGTCGGGTATCGGAGGTGTGTGTGTGTGTGTGTCGGGTATCGGAGGTGTGTGTGTGTGTGTGTCGGGTATCGGAGGTGTGTGTGTGTGTCGGGTATCGGAGGTGTGTGTGTGTGTGTGTGTCGGGTATCGGAGGTGTGTGTGTGTGTGTGTGTGTCGGGTATCGGAGGTGTGTGTGCGCGTCGGGTATCGGAGGTGTGTGTGTGTGTGTGTGTCGGGTATCGGAGGTGTGTGTGTGTGTGTGTCGGGTATCGGAGGTGTGTGTGTGTGTGTGTGTGTGTCGGGTATCGGAGGTGTGTGTGTGCGTGTCGGGTATCGGGGGGGTGTGTGCGTGTCGGGTATCGGAGGTGTGTGTGTGTGTGTCGGGTATCGGAGGTGTGTGTGTGTGTGTCGGGTATCGGAGGTGTGTGTGTGTGTGTCGGGTATCGGAGGTGTGTGGGTGTGTGTCGGGTATCGGAGGTGTGTGGGTGCGTGTCGGGTATCGGAGGTGTGTGTGTGTGTGTCGGGTATCGGAGGTGTGTGTGTGTGTGTCGGGTATCGGAGGTGTGTGCGTGTCGGGTATCGGAGGTGTGTGCGTGTCGGGTATCGGGGGGGTGTGTGCGTGTGTCGGAGGGGTGTGTGCGGGTGTGTCGGAGGGGGGTGTGTGAGTGTCGGGTATCGGAGGGGGGTGTGTGCGTGTCGGGTATCGGAGGGGGGTGTGTGCGTGTGTCGGGTATCGGAGGGGGGTGTGCGTGTGTCGGGTATCGGAGGTGTGTGTGTGTGTGTGCGTGTGTCGGGTATCGGAGGTGTGTGTGTGTGTCGGGTATCGGAGGTGTGTGTGTGTGTCGGGTATCGGAGGTGTGTGTGTGTGTCGGGTATCGGAGGTGTGTGTGGGTGTCGGGTATCGGAGGGGTGTGTGTGTGTCGGGTATCGGAGGTGTGTGTGTGTGTCGGGTATCGGAGGTGTGTGTGTGTGTGTGTGTCGGGTATCGGAGGTGTGTGTGTGTGTGTGTGTGTGTGTGTGTGTGTGTGTCGGGTATCGGAGGTGTGTGTGTGTCGGGTATCGGAGGTGTGTGTGTGTGTGTCGGGTATCGGAGGTGTGTGTGTGTGTGTGTGTCGGGTATCGGAGGTGTGTGTGTGTGTGTCGGGTATCGGAGGTGTGTGTGTGTGTGTCGGGTATCGGAGGGGTGTGTCGGAGGGGTGTGTGTGTGTCGGGTATCGGAGGTGTGTGTGTGTGTGTGTGTGTGTGTGTGTGTGTGTCGGGTATCGGGGGGGGGTGTGTGCGTGTCGGGTATCGGAGGGGGGGGGTGTGCGTGTCGGGTATCGGAGGGGGGTGTGTGCGTGTCGGGTATCGGAGGGGGGTGTGTGCGTGTGTCGGGTATCGGAGGGGTGTGTGCGTGTGTCGGGTATCGGAGGGGTGTGTGCGTGTGTCGGGTATCGGAGGGGTGTGTGCGTGTGTCGGGTATCGGAGGGGTGTGTGCGTGTGTCGGGTATCGGAGGTGTGTGTGTGTGTGTGTGTGTGTGTGTGTCGGGTATCGGAGGTGTGTGTGTGTGTGTGTGTGTGTGTCGGGTATCGGAGGTGTGTGTGTGTGTGTGTGTCGGGTATCGGAGGTGTGTGTGTGTGTGTGTGTGTCGGGTATCGGAGGTGTGTGTGTGTGTGTGTGTGTGTGTGTCGGGTATCGGAGGTGTGTGTGTGTGTGTCGGGTATCGGAGGTGTGTGTGTGTGTGTCGGGTATCGGAGGTGTGTGTGTGTGTGTCGGGTATCGGAGGTGTGTGTGTGTGTCGGGTATCGGAGGTGTGTGTGTGTCGGGTATCGGAGGTGTGTGTGTGTGTGTGTGTGTGTGTGTGTCGGGTATCGGAGGTGTGTGTGTGTGTCGGGTATCGGAGGTGTGTGTGTGTGTCGGGTATCGGAGGTGTGTGTGTGTGTCGGGTATCGGAGGTCGTGAGTGTGAGTCAGGTATCTGAGGTCGTGTGTGTGTGTGTGTGTGTGTGTGTGTGTGTGTGTGTGTGTGTGTCAGGTATCAGCAGCTGCTGGAGGACATACACCAGTGCTACCTGGAGCAGCGCCAGCTCCTCCTCACCCCCTGCATCTCCTCCACCATCGCAGATCTGACAGGCCGGCGGAGCAGGGACCACTGTGCTTTGGTGAACTTTCTGGAAAAGAACTAAGAGCTATTTTAGGCAGGGCTGCTTTTTAAAAAAAACCAAACAACATCCTTTGTCGTACAAGTACACGACATACAAGGAGAGTAATTCTGAACTGAGTATATGCAGTCAGTGAAGGTTGGCAATGGCTCCCTCCTGTGACATATTTGATGTATATAATCATTTCAAACTTATTTAACTCCCTTATAATGCAGGTGTTTAACTTTTATTTTCAGCCTTCAGTATTTGTCCCTGGTTTGTGCAGTGGTGTTGGTCATTGTATCTGAGCCACACCATTCTACAAACACCCTCTGATGAAGAACAGAATAGACTGCTGATTATTCTAGCAGACCCGTTAACACATTTTCAACAATAAAACGTTCTACCGTTTTGCCATTTTTGAGGATGTACCCATGGACTGAACTCGAGGCCTGTCTGTGCTGTTTAACTCTCACTGCGCTGTGGCGGGAGTTGAGTGTGCTGTGTTCTGCTCTGGGTTCAGGTGCGCAGCGGCTGTGCGTTCATGGTACACGTGTGTCAGGACGAGCATCAGCTCTACAATGAGTTCTTCTCCAGAGCCACAACTAAACTGGAGTGAGTGCACAAAGCTCTCTGAGAGAAACACCCTCAGACATGTCACACACACACACACACGTATCGTGAGGTTACAGAGTAAATGTGTTTTCCAGTAGAGGCAGACTGTCGGTTTCCTTTAGTTGTGCTCATAGTGGTGAAAACTAGGGGTTGCTGGTTTTAAAAGCCAGTGAGCAGTACTGTTTTGGTGCGCGTGTGCTGCGAGGCGTGGATCGTGACGAATGCGCTTGTGTGTCCCCTGCAGTGAGCTCCTGGAGAAGCTGTGTGTGTCTCTGTACGATGTCCTTCGTCCCCTCATCATCCACGTGGTCCACCTAGAGACACTGTCTGAGCTCTGCGGCATCCTGAAGACAGAGATGCTGGAGGACCACGTCCAGAACAACGGTGAGCCACGCCGTGACGGCTGGTCTTCCTCGGGCGTGCAATGGGTAGCATTCAGGTTCCACACCCTCCATACTGGCACTCAGGGGTGTGTGTGTGGGGGGGTGTGTGGGGGTCACAGTGGCACAGTTGGGAGCATTTGAAGCCGTGGTGAAGCAGATGCTGGAGGACGTGCAGGAGCGCCTGGTCTACAGGACTCACATCTACATTCAGACTGACATCAGCGGCTACAACCCTGCACCCGGTGACCTGGCGTACCCAGAGAAGCTCGAGATGATGGAGGTGTGTGTGTTCGGTCTCGGTGTCGCATGGAGGTGTGGTGTGTGTTCGGTAGCAGTCAGCTACTACGTAAGCTTGGCACATGCGATCGCGTGATCTTGCTGGGAAGGTACGATGAAGAAATGATCTTAATTATCAGAGAGCTAGGCTTATTCAAATCACAGAATGACCAGGTTTTCTGATGTAATTTTGATTTATTTTAGAGAGCGCATACTATGGCCTGTCCCTCTCAGTGAATGACATGACCCGGCAGCAGACCGTGCCCGCTAGTGCAGTGTGTTTTACAGTTCGGCTGTGTTGC
>NC_137505.1:8230000-8257500 GCF_041902795.1 Electrophorus electricus | reverse complement strand
ATTCAGCAGGTCTTCCAGAGACTCCACAGCATGCTGGCAGAAGAGTACAGTGGAGAGGACCTGCAGATCATTGCCAGCCCGTCCATGGAGCAGGTGCGTGTGGATCACGACTTCCTCCAGCCGTCCACGTCCCAGAGGAAGGACAAGTTTGCAGAAGTCTGTTGATGAATTACACTGACGCGTGACTCTGTCTTCCTGCTTCCTTCTAGATCAGCCTGTTACTGTCGGTGAATAAGTAGCTGTTGTGGGTTCCTTCAGTGTTCTCTAGCTTCCCCCATTGGCCAGACCAGCAACGGTCCCAGCAGAAGCCAGAGCCCCCTGCTGGGCTGAGATGAGCTCTGGACATGACTGGACTTCCCGTGACTGCACTACACAGAACTTTAACTTACACCGACGGTGCAATTGTGAAACATGAGTAGCGGACCTGGGATGAGAATGTTTGGTTTTAATTCTTTTGTTTTATTTTTTACCAGTTTATTTTGTACAAATACTTCTGATCTGTGGCGAATGTTATGTTGTATGTGGGGGCTGTTCTACTACAGGAGTGCAGGTGGAGGACTCCGCCCGTTCTCTCTTCTGGATGGAGACCTACATTCACACACAACAGCCAGACGTGGGGCAGAAATGAGTGATTTTGTTTGCGCATCCAGTGAACACAACAGCACAAGAAAACAGCTGATATTACACGAGAGAAATAACACACACAGTCTTCAGAAATAACATGACTGTTGATCTGAGTCCACATAATGACTCATGTCAAACCTTTATCAGCATCTGTTTAAGGTTCTGCATGTATTTGGTAAAGCGTTGGTGATGTCTTACAGCCTGGGTCTTTCTGGCTGGTTTCCTCTGAGATGGCATGGGTTTGGTTTTAAGGGATGTTCCTTCAGTTCACCTGGAGACTGTTGCAAGTTTGCCCTTTAATCTGTTTATTTAAATTTAGTTTGGGATCACTCTGCTTGCTGTGTCTGGTTATAACGTACCCGTATGTCGTGTAGACGATAAAATCCCGACGGCTTCACCAAACACGAGCCTTGTCCCTGTGGCGTTGGCATACATGTACAGATGAAATGTATTTATTCCTGAGGTGTGATTCCTCCCAGCTGAACGAGGCGTTCTGTTCCAGCTTCAACAACGGAAACGGAAAGTTTGAAGTGGAAGCATAATCCCCCATGCTGTCTTCAAGAGACACTCCACTTCCAAATGAGGACACCGGCTTCTCTGTCTCGCTGTCTCTCTCTTGGTAATGACTGGAATTTCATCTCCCTTAGACCAGGACAAATGCAGCCGCGTTACCGTAGTGCTGAGCTCTGGCATGTACCCAACATGCCCGACTGTTCTCGTTCGTCCTGGCAGGCTGAGCAGTGTTGCGTAGGGAAACTGGAGTGGCAGATGGGTAGGGCAGGACCTGCCCCGTCTTCAAGCATCAAAGATGGTCACTAATTTTAAAATTATGGACAAAAAGAATCATTTCTTATTCCTTTTCTATTAAGCAAGATAAAGATGACATTGGTATAGATGGTAGTAGTTACTTTTGCACTGTTGGGACTGATTGATCTGAATTAATTAGACATTAGCAACGTTCTGGGGGAGATGGCCACTCTGCTGTTTATTTCTGCGTTAGGACAAAGACCCATCATGTCCAGATTTGAAGGTTGCCGGAAACCTTTGATGTCATTGATGTGCTTTTTCTGATCTTTGCACGGTTCTCAGAAATAATTCTTCACATTGTTACATAAGAAAGTTGGCAAGCTCACTCCAAAACATCTCTGGCAGAAAATAAAAAAGCTTAAAGTGATCTGTGTTTTTTATTTCGGGAGTCGGTGGGTTGTACCTGCTTGCAAAGCCTTAGTAGCCTCTCAAAATCTTTATTTATGTTTTATTTTTGTCCATGGTATCTAAAGCCTTCGGCTCTGAGCCAGTAGGCTAAGCTAGACTTTAACCCAGGCTGGTGCCCGCTGGAGGAGAACAGCTGCTCTGAATCTTCTCCAGCAGGCCGTGGCTCTCGGGGGGGGTCGTCTGGAGCCTGCGCCAGTGAAATCAGAACATACAACAGTATGGAGGTCAGACTTTTACTTAGTGGCTGTTGAACACAACAGACGTGAATATTAATAGCTGTTGACAAATTGTCTCTACTGGTAGACAGTGTTTCGTTGAGCTGCCCTGCAGCTCCATGCTGTAGTCATAACAGCTTTAGCTGAACCAGCTCATGAAAGCTTGTAAAACTGTAATTCATTAGCTATTTAGACAAAATAGTAAAGTTCTATATTTAGGGCTGAGAGCATTTGAATGAATTGTCTTCTGACGCTTTCAATTCAGACCACCAAAGGAAACTTTTGCAGGTGTCTGATGGAGGCACAGTAACAATTTGTCTAACAAATTACTCAAATATAATAATCATCCTATAACAGTTAATGTTTCATGTTAATTATTTCACTGTAAATGCACAGATCTGTTCCCCTAGAGCAGTAGAATTAACTTTGTGCTTGGCCCCTGTGTTGATGCTTGTGCTCCTCCTTGATTGGCGGAAGCTGAGGTGGACATACTCGACGATACGCAAGTGGATGTGAACGTGGGGGCTCAGATGTGCACACAGCCTGGAAGGGAGGTGTGTGCATGTGTGAGCGTGCATGTGTGCGTCCAGGCCCCACCAACTCCAGAGCTGCGTTAGGGCTCCTGTTTTTGTAAACCACACCCATCTGGGTGGTGTTCACGCTGGCTTAAAGGCCCACTGCACATTAGGCACAGGACAGCCCAGGTCCAGTGGAACTCACAAGCTCACTCAAGCTGGTCTTTTTTATGGGGCTGTTAACACTAAGCACCAGTGCTGTATGTGGAGTTACCTTGGCCAGCAGTCATTTGTGGTCCACCCCCACGATTAGTATCTCAGTCACTGTTAACCACACCACACCTATAGTGTAGCAGAAGATGAAACTGAATCTGGCTAAGGAGTGAAAACAAGCCTGCTGCACAATCTTGGAGCCTCAGAAAAACATTTCACAATCTGCAGGGTTTCTCCGGCTATGCCTACAGTCTACGCCAAATGGAAGCTGCAGACCAAAAACTGTTGCCTCAGAACCATTTCAAACTGCTGTTATGAGGCTACAAAGCAGTCAGATGTGCAGCCCTGTGTTCAGCACAAGGCCACCTGATCCCTGAACCTTTAGGCTACGCTCTACAGGGCACAGACTGGGCAAATTGGCGTTTACTGGTAACCTTGCACAATTGCCTTAACTCCCCTTCTGACTCCACTGGGCTGGGAGCAGGTTGCATGGCCTTTAGATGTTGGGTCACCTCTCAGGCTACCTGAGGGGTAAAGGAACATGCGTTAAGGGCCATTCGGACCCTCTGCTTTAGACTCTTAACAGCCCAGAGCCAAAACTAATAGAAACAAGATGAATCTGGATGCTAAATGCTGGTATGTATGAGGATCTGGGTTGTGATCAGGCACAGTTATCATTTTCATATTTGCTTTTGTTATAAAACCAAATTAAATGAGAACCTTTTCCAGTTTTTATTATTCCAGTACGTGTGTGTGTGTTTACCACCTTTTAAATTCACAGTGGAAGTAAATATTTAAATGTCTGCCGGCTGCAGTGTTCCTGCCAGGTTGTGTATGTGCCAACTTGCTAGTGTGTGAACCAATGCAAAAGACTGAAAAGATTACCATGTGCAATTTATATAATGTATATTACAGAGAGAGAGAGAGAATTTCTGATCCTGTTCATGCTAGTTTTGTTTTGTGTGTGTGTGTGTGTGTGTGCCGGGGTTAGTAGGTTTACATGGAGCACATGTCGAGTGGCTGCAGGCTACAGTCTCTGGAAACCTTTGTGTACTTCACTACAATTCTCCTCATCTGGAACTATATACAGCGCCGGGAAAAAAAGACGCCACTACAAAATGATCAGTTTCTCTACTTTTACAATGGATGGGTGTGTGTTTGGCCAGGCTGAGCAGTTGTTTTACTCTATAAACTACTCTATAAACATTTCTTCCAAATTCCAGATAAAAACATTGTTTTTATGTGGTTTTTTTGTTTTGTTTTGTTTTTTTAATGAAAATGACTAATGGTCAAAATAACAAAACAGTTACAGAAATTTCACACCACAAATAATGCAAAGAAAACAAGCTCATATTCATTTATAAACAACACAGTACTAATATTTCAACTTAGGATGAGTAAAAAAAAATCTATATTTGGTGGAATAACCCTGATTTTGAATCACAGCTTTCATGTGTCTTGGCATGCTTTCCACCAGCCTTTCACATTGCTGTTGGGTAACTTTACGCCGCTCCTGGCACAGAAATCCAGGAGCTCGGCTTTCTTTGATGGCTTGTGACCATCCATCTTCCTCTTGATCACATGCCAGAGGTTTTCATTGGGGTTTGGGTCTGGAGATTGGGCTGGCCATGATAGGGTCTTGATCTGGTGGTCCCTCATTCACACTTTGATTGACCTGGCTATGTGACATGGAGCATTTTCCTGTTGAAAAAAAATCAATCTTCAGAGTTGGGGTACATTTGTCAGAGCAGAAGGAAACAAGTTTTCTTCCAGCACAGTTTTGTAAGTAGCTTGATTCATGTGTCCTTCACAAAGACAAGTCTGGCCGATTCCATCCTTGCTGAAAGATCCCCAGATCATCACCGATCCTGCACCAAATTTTACAGTGGGTGTGACACACTGGCTTGTAGGCCTCTCCAGGTCTCCGTCTAACCATTACATGACCAGGTGTTGGACAAAGCTGAAAACTGCACTCATCAGAGAAGATGACCTTACTCCAGTCCTCTATGGTCTAATCCTTATGGTCTTTTGCAAATTTCAGTCTGGCTCTTCTTTGCTTCTCATTGAGGAAGGGCTTTTTTCTAGCTTTGCACGCCTTCAGCCCCGCCTCCAGAAGCCTGTTTTGAACCTTCCTTGCTGTGCAATTCACCCCAGCTTCTGCGTACCATTCTTTTGTAGGTCACTTGACGTCATCTTACGGTTGTGACATTCGAATGAGGTGGCGATCACCACGGTCAGTAGAGTCGTTTTCTACCTCTGCCAGTCTGTAGCTGTTGTTGTCTCATATGTTTGCTGCTTGACCTTGTTCTTATGAACCTCAGTTTTTGAAATTTTCAAGACAGAAGCAACCTGATGCTCACTGTATCTCTCTGCCAGTAAAGTTACAATGGAACCCTTCTTTTGCTTATTAAGAATCTTTCTTTTCAACACCTTTGGCATGGTCTGTAGCTGTAGTTTGACTACACTTACTTTTTGGGTAGCTCTAGCACAGCTTTTCCCATCCAGGTTCTATAACGAGAATATTCTATAACAAGATAACAGCAGCAGTAGTTTTATACTGTTGCTCGTTAGAACAGGATTTTGTTAAGGTGATCACCTATTCAGTGTCTGATTAAGTAGAATGAGGTGTGTCTGTGAAGGAATTCAATACTTGAATGGAATGGCTGCTGTACATGCGGAGATGCCGATTTAAGAGAAAATTGGAGCGGTCTCATTTTTTTCTAGAGATATATATACACACACACACACACACACACACACACACACACACACACACACACACACATTATATATATATATATATATATATATATATATATATATATATATATATATATATATATATATATAGTGTGTGTGTGTGTGTCTGCTATGAAAAGGATGGATGGATACCTCAACATCCTTTTACTTCAGTTAAAAAGGTGCAAGTCCTGTCATGTCAGGGTGGATGTTCCTATATGAGAGTCTGATATTGTGCGCTAAGAACATTCTTGCTCTGTTAGCAGACGTGCAGTAAAATCAGACTGTTGTTGTGTAGCGGAGGAGGGTGTGAAGTCTATGTCACTTACAGTATCCAGAGTGCACCAAAGATGAAGGTGAGTCAGTAACTTGGCATTTTAAAGAAATTCCAGAGTTACTCCATATTACATTTATGAGAAGAGAAAGACTTCATAAACTTAAGAATATAGCTATTGTTGGATTTACAGAGGGTTGGTAGAGTTAGCCCTATAATTAAGGGTAGTGTGCATCTGTGTGATGAAATGAACAGTGTGGGATTATGTTTGGTATAGTAGAGTTAAAACAGGATTAAGATTAGAATTAGAGTAGCAGTTGGGTTGATCCTAATGGTTCCCTGTTTCCAGCAGCAGGCCTCAGTAACTGGTGGCGGCACTCTTGGGCTCTGCTCTCCAGATGCCTTGTCAGACAGGCCATGAGCAGATCGTGTTTCTCTTCACTTCTGCGATTTTGAATTGAGTCTTTTCCCAAGAGACAAATACCTACACAAATACCTACAGGGCTAAGATCCACGCCGGCCCAGTGTACGTAATGGTAGAAAGGAAAACCACAAGGGACATAACACTGAAGTTCAAACATTTACGAAAACCAGACATCACGAACAAGACCAAGATCTGTGTGCAGACCGTTTATTAATCTGCCTGCACATACACAGATTGTGAGTAAAATGACACCTCCTGCTCGTCAAACCCGTTAACACTCATCATTCACATAAATGCCAGTATAGGAAGACATTTTCAAAACAGCTAGAGAACATCTGCATCTGTACTGGAATGCGACTGGCTCAGTTAGGTGGGGGTTGGGGATGCAAAACATCCGGATATCAGATCAGTGCAGGCTCCGAATACTGTGGCGGTAATCAGGATATTGTGCAATAGCAAAACTCTGAGGACTTGCTCGTCTTTCTGAGTGCGCTGTGTTCTGAACCCGAAGCCTCTTGGTCCTTCAGAACTTCGAGTATGAGCCTCCTTTAACATTTCTTTTTTTAGTACATATGACATCAGGCATCAGAAATGCCACTGGACTGAACATTCTCTCACACTGTACAGTTCTTTCAAAGATTAGCAGGACTGGCACATTGTAAATGCAGAAGCTGAGTGGGTGGCTATATTTATAGACTGGTTTGGTTTGGAGTGCTTTTTACTGTAACGTGCAACTAAACTTTCTGAGTACAGAACAAAACTATGGCAGTCTTCCATGTCTCACTGCTCTGGGTGCCTTTATGGCTTTGGATATGTGGTTATCTGTTTTAGCAGAATTGAAAGGTTCCAAAATTCCCACCTCTTCTTGCCGGGTGCTTTGGCTGCACTTCGGAATGGTGGCTGAGGGCCAAAGTCCATCTTCACACTCTCCAGGGTGGCGTTTCCTTCTCTTCCAAGAGGAGCACAGCCATTCGCCGGGCCGTTTCGCAAACAAAACAGCTAAAGAGGAGGTGAGGGGGTGGGGCTTGCTAATCCAGCTAAAACAGTTCATTGATTACAGATGGGGTGAATGTCTCGTCCAACTGAGATGGTTCCGATCCATTAATTGCCTTTTTACACAATTTATTTATTTATCAGGTGCAAAAGGTACTCGTGAATTCACACCTACAGTACAGCCCATGTGCCGCCTAAAATGAACACAATAAATAAATGAATGTCGACTATCTTTGAGCTTGCTACTACCACTGCTGTGGTCACCTCAGAAAGCAGCTGTTCTGGTCCTAGCCTGCCACCAGTCTCCGCTGGGGCAGCACACAGCAGTCTGCTGGCACTCACCTCCTCAGGGCGGGTGACGTGAGCCAGCTGTTGGCGCGTCACCACAGCATGCGGTGCCTGCTGGCAGTGCTTGCGCAGGATGGCGTCCAACTCGCCCTCGAGCAGGACTCTCCATCTGTGAACACAGCAGTACTGAGAGGGCTGGTTAAACAGTAACATCCCCACAAGCTGGAGAAGGTTTTACCTTCAGCCAAACCGTGTTCACACCCAAAGCCATCGTTAATCGACTTACATACCCCTCCCTTATTATTGTTCAAATGCAGAAAAACAAACAAAAATATCTACATGACCACATGAAGACTCTACAGTATGTCAGATCAGTTTTAAATATGGATCCAGATGTGTCCTTAAAGCAAGACATAAAAATATGTGTAACGCATAAAAATTGGCTCATGCCCCACCATGTCAAACTTCCCTTCGTCGGTGTGAGCTTTCAGAAGAGTTTCTGCATCACTAGTTGACATATGCTGTTATGGATGGATTCTATTACAAGGTCCATCTCACTCTCCACAGCAGGCTTTTGTGCTACGAAATAGAGTGTTTAAAGAATGCATAAACCAAAACAAGCTAATTTGTCATTGAACCGACTGGGGTGTACTCAATCTGTTCTAACAAATAAAAGAGCATATTTAAGATACTGAGTCATTGGGATGTGTACATTATAGACAGCGAGTCTGCTGAATTTATAATACAGAAGATAGTCAAGAAATAAAACTCAGTGAAAGTAAATGTGTTCACCTCTAACACCTCAGATACTGAATTATTCTCTTTTTCCTGGGATGGGGATGTACACTCAGGGCTCTGAAGTTAATCAGAATAGTACTATGTTGATTAGGGTGTAAAGATTCTCAAAGCTGCAACAATATAAGGAGATGGAAAAACCCAGCAGCCTTTGAAGGGCCCTGGTCGAGCCGACACGTTCACACACCTTTCTGCTCCACACCCTGCTTCCAACACCACAACTCCCCAACACTACCCCCTCACCACCACCACCACCACCACCCCTAAACACCCCTAAACACCCCCAACACCACCATCACCTCTAAATACCACCACCCCGAATAAAGACAGAAGTTATTTCAGATATAGGCTGGCATTCCACAACATTATGCAATCTTAAAAGATAAATAGCCTAAAGAATAATAATAATAACAAAAAACATTTACCAACTACAAAATTCAAGAGGTCCCAAAACTTGACATGGACATTGTCCATTTTTTCCAGTTCCCAATATTAAAAAATCTGTTTTTAATCTCTAATTTAAAGGTGCTAATATGGCCATAATACTGGATGATGCATGAATTCAGTGGTCTGTGGATGTGTGTAGTCAAACATCAACTGTGTAATCCTGCATAATCTTGATTCTGGTACCAACTTCTCTAGGAACAAAGAATACCATTACAACCTGTGTTGAAGTGCTTCTTTTATACTTGAGATTTGGACACTTGATCATATGACCATTAAATAGACTTACATTTACAGGCATCCAGAAAAGTTATCAAAAAAGTTATCGAGTACAAATAGATTAAAGTCTAGAAATACCCTTAAATTGTGATTCTGCCAAAACAAAATCAGTACTGAAACCTGGACTGGGAGACGCAGCTCAGTGTAACAGCAATGAAATGCAAGACAGTTCAGTTTCAGGGTCGGGTTTTGGGTTTGGGTTTTGGATCGGGTAAGGGTCGGGTTTTGAATAAAGCCATCAAGTAGGAGGGAGCTGTTCCATTTGAAGGGTTTAAATCTAATATAATCTGACCCAGCAACAGGAAGCCAGTGAAATGAACACAGCAGTCCAATGACATGGGAGAAGTTAGGAATGTTGAAGACTAGCCGTACTGCAGCGTTCCGCATCAGCTGCAGGGTCTGATGTCGCGCACGGGAAGTCCTGCCCGGAGAGATCTGTGGTAGTCAAGTCAGGAGAGGGGAACAAGAATCTGGGTGGTGTCCTGAGAGAAAGACAAGGATGAATTCTGACTGCGTGAGAAGACACCTGCATGACAGAGTCAAGTATGTGACATGAGCTAAGAATGACAGCTGGACATCCACAATTACTTTGAGTAGACCTGGTGGCAGACTGGTATCCTGCTACTGGCCAGCAGTTAATAAATAGCCTATAAGCTGGTAGTGAAATCAAAGTTGGCTAATGAAGGTTTGTTAGTAGTTAATAAATTAGATGTTAATTAGAAATGAGTTTTTTCTGTTTCTAGGCATCTGTTTACTTATATAGGACTAATTGATTAGCATCTTGTGCGCAAATTTGGAAGCGTTCGGTTCTTGCTGAGGAAAGCAATAGATTTTATTATTAGAGTTGCAGATTCTAATAATAAAAAAGCTATTTGGTTTTCTTCAAAGTGTATGACTGGGGTAGTTAAATTAATCTAAATTGAACCTTATGTCTTTACTTTATTATGTTTTAAATAAATAATTGCTCCATTCCTCCAATTTTCTTGATGCATAGTGCTGTATGTGGTGCTGAATCTGGACCTGCGTGGAGGTCTGGTTAAGCTCCATGGGCAACAGCAGGCCAGATGGGGACAGGCCATGTGTTTGCACAGCCTGTCCAGCAGAGGGCAGACCTGCAGACGCGGCATTTGTAGCTGCACGTGCACTAAATCAGCTCCTGGCATCATCTGGGCCTCTGGGTAACAGCTGGTGAAATATGGATGCAATAAGACTAGCTGTGGACTAAAAACACACTGAAATGTAACCACTGGTAATTCTTTGGGAGAATAAGGTACTCAGAAAAGAAATATAGAAATGATTTTAACAGTCATGAAATAACAATTACAGTAAAGTTACAGTAAGTTATAATTGATGGTTGATTACTCTGTTACTATAGAAATTGCTGACACTCAAATCATACTGGAATGACCCAACACTGAACTCCACCAGTATGTAACTCCACCAGTATGTAACTCCATCAGCCCTTCAGCATGCCGCCAACATGGGAGCGAGTGTATGAGGAGCTGTGCACGCTGGCTGGAAGGGATGCGCGTGCACGTCCGGGTGCAGCCATACAGCAGGTCCTTCCTCATGCTAATTGGTCTTGCTCTTTTTCATTCATGGCTAGTTATGTTTGGATGAAAAATCCTTTGAACTTGAACATGTGGTGTACGCACTGTGTCAGCGACAGCTTGGCAGCAGTTGTAGATGATAAGTCCGCTGGAATGATGGCAATGTGGCATGGCCTCTGGAGGTAGAGATGACCAACATGTCAGTCTGGTTCTGTTTATCCTTCATTACAATGTAGATGAAGTCTGCAGCTTCAGTGAAGGAGATTAGAACTGCGCCCGCAGACCAGCTGGTGCCGGACTGCTGCAGGGCTCAGGAAGGCTCTTTAAACACTTCTGAAAATAACAAATCAAACTTCTTTTGGTCTGATAAGCAAACTCTATTTAAGAACTTTAAAGGAAGAAAACAGAATGCTGAGTATGTGTGTGTGTGTGTGTGTGTGTGTGTGTGTGTGTGCGCGCGCGCGCATGTGTGTATGCATGCATATGAGTATTTATAGATACAGAGCTATAAATTGTGTCCTGAGGACATGGAATGTCAATTTTACTTTATTGTGAAGAGAGAGAGAGTAAAAAGAGAGTAAGAGAGGAAGAGAGAGGAATAGAATAAGGGTTAGGGTATGAGGGTAACAGAGTGTAAGGATTAGGGTATGAGAGGGTAAGAGAGTAAGGGTTAGGGTATGAGAGGGTATGAGAGTAAGGGTTAGGGTATGAGGGTAACAGAGTGTAAGGATTAGGGTATGAGAGGGTAAGAGAGTAAGGGTTAGGGTATGAGTAAGGGTTAGGGTATGAGAGGGTATGAGAGTAAGGGTTAGAGTAAGGATTAGGGTATGAGAGGGTAAGAGAGTAAGGGTTAGGATATGAGAGGGTATGAGAGTAAGGGTTAGGGTATGAGGGTAACAGAGTGTAAGGATTAGGGTATGAGGGTAACAGAGTGTAAGGATTAGGGTATGAGAGGGTACGAAAGTAAGGGTTAGGGTATGAGAGGGTACAAGAGTAAGGGTTAGGGTATGAGAGGGTACGAGAGTAAGGGTTAGGGTATGAGAGGGTACGAGAGTAAGGGTTAGGGTATGAGAGGGTACGAGAGGAAGGGTTAGGGTATGAGAGGGTACGAGAGTAAGGGTTAGGGTATGAGGGTAACAGAGTGTAAGGATTAGGGTATGAGAGGGTAAGAGAGTTAGGGTTAGGGTATGAGAGGGTATGAGAGTAAGGGTTAGGGTATGAGAGGGTATGAGAGTAAGGGTTAGGGTAAGGATTAGGGTATGAGAGGGTAAGAGAGTAAGGGTTAGGGTATGAGTAAGGATTAGGGTATGAGAGGGTATGAGAGTAAGGGTTAGGGTATGAGAGGGTACGAGAGTAAGGGTTAGGGTATGAGAGGGTATGAGAGTAAGGGTTATGGTATGAGAGGGTACGAGAGTAAGGGTTAGGGTATGAGAGGGTATGAGAGTAAGGGTTAGGGTATGAGAGGGTACGAGAGTAAGGGTTAGGGTATGAGGGTAACAGAGTGTAAGGATTAGGGTATGAGAGGGTAAGAGAGTTAGGGTTAGGGTATGAGAGGGTATGAGAGTAAGGGTTAGGGTAAGGATTAGGGTATGAGAGGGTAAGAGAGTAAGGGTTAGGGTATGAGTAAGGGTTAGGGTTTGAGAGGGTACGAGAGTAAGGGTTAGGGTATGAGAGGGTACGAGAGTAAGGGTTAGGGTATGAGAGGGTACGAGAGTAAGGGTTAGGGTATGAGGGTAACAGAGTGTAAGGATTAGGGTATGAGAGGGTAAGAGAGTTAGGGTTAGGGTATGAGAGGGTATGAGAGTAAGGGTTAGGGTATGAGAGGGTATGAGAGTAAGGGTTAGGGTATGAGAGGGTACGAGAGTAAGGGTTAGGGTATGAGAGGGTATGAGAGTAAGGGTTAGGGTATGAGGGTAACAGAGTGTAAGGATTAGGGTATGAGAGGGTAAGAGAGTTAGGGTTAGGGTATGAGAGGGTATGAGAGTAAGGGTTAGGGTATGAGAGGGTATGAGAGTAAGGGTTAGGGTAAGGATTAGGGTATAAGAGGGTAAGAGAGTAAGGGTTAGGGTATGAGGGTAACAGAGTGTAAGGATTAGGGTATGAGAGGGTAAGAGAGTTAGGGTTAGGGTATGAGAGGGTATGAGAGTAAGGGTTAGGGTATGAGAGGGTATGAGAGTAAGGGTTAGGGTATGAGAGGGTACGAGAGTAAGGGTTAGGGTATGAGAGGGTATGAGAGTAAGGGTTAGGGTATGAGGGTAACAGAGTGTAAGGATTAGGGTATGAGAGGGTAAGAGAGTTAGGGTTAGGGTATGAGAGGGTATGAGAGTAAGGGTTAGGGTATGAGAGGGTATGAGAGTAAGGGTTAGGGTAAGGATTAGGGTATAAGAGGGTAAGAGAGTAAGGGTTAGGGTATGAGTAAGGGTTAGGGTATGAGAGGGTACGAGAGTAAGGGTTAGGGTATGAGAGTTAGGGTTAGGGTATGAGAGGGTAAGAGAGTTAGGGTAAGGGTTAGGGTTAAACATGGATCTATTTCAGTATGCGCTTACGCAGGATGTAACAGAAAGGATATATGGTAACGGTTCTGTCTGGGCAGCGAGTGTGGATTAAACCTGAGCGCGTGCTTCCTCTGAAAAGACGCCTATACGCAAAAATACAACTATTTCGCCTTAGCAAAGGAAGGCAGCAGAATCTGGGATTTCCTAAAACAGATCCAAGTGTTTGAAAAAAAAAAGTTATTTTGAAGAGGAAATGAAACAGTCATGCTGGTAACCCCCAGTAATACCAGTAACCCGCAGTCATGCTGGTAACCCCCAGTAATACAGTAATACCAGTAACCTCAGTCATACTGGTAACCCCCAGGCATGCTGGTAACCCCTAGTAATACCAGTAACCAGCAGTCATGCTGGTAACCCCCAGTAATGGCAGTAACCCCGAGTAGTACCAGTAATAATCCCAACTTCATCAGATAGCTGCTGAAAATTGTTTTAAACTGTGAACCACTTTAGTTAAAAAGAGAAATAAAAATGTAGCCAAAATTACAAAATTGTGACATCATTTTGCCATGTTGTATAATGCTGTTAATGTCATTAAGCCTCCGGTTCTGAAAATGAATTAATAAAAGTGGAAATAAACACAATGTTGCATTGATTTATATTCAACACAAAACAGCTGGCCAATGTTCCAGTTATTATGCAACTCTTTATACGCTCTCACATTCTTCATCATGACTAGTAGTAGTACAGAGTACAGGAAGTCCCTCACATCTTGGGCCCTGTTCTCTAGTTCTTCTCAGAGTTTAAGGTTATTCTCTAGATCTTCTCAGAGTTGGAGTTATTCTCTAGATCTTCTCAGAGTTGGAGTTATTCTCTAGTTCTTCTCAGGGTTGGAGGTTATTCTCTAGTTCTTCTCAGGGTTGGAGGTTATTCTCTAGTTCTTCTCAGAGTTTAAGGTTATTCTCTAGTTCTTCTCAGAGTTTAAGGTTATTCTCTAGTTCTTCTCAGAGTTTAAGGTTATTCTCTAGTTCTTCTCAGAGTTTAAGGTTATTCTCTAGATCTTCTCAGAGTTGGAGTTATTCTCTAGATCTTCTCAGAGTTGGAGTTATTCTCTAGTTCTTCTCAGGGTTGGAGGTTATTCTCTAGTTCTTCTCTGGGTTGGGGTTATTCTCTAGTTCTTCTCTGGGTTGGAGTTATTCTCTAGTTCTTCTCTGGGTTGGGGTTATTCTCTAGTTCTTCTCTGGGTTGGGGTTATTCTCTAGTTCTTCTCTGGGTTGGAGTTATTCTCTAGTTCTTCTCGGCTAATGAATTGATTAGTTGGTTTCTAGTTGGCACTTTTTTCACATCACATCAGCTGTGGTTCTACCTTAAACTGCATTAATGTTGAGTAACGGCATTTCACTCTTGACAGAGTAAAGGCTACAGTGGTTGTTGTAATGGCTGGTGTCTGGGGATTTGACCTTCTCCAAATGAACTGAGCGCTGCTTTGACTCAGGCGAGGTGGTGGTCCAGTGCTTGGTATGCAGTACACCTCAGTCTCTTGGCTGTCCTCCTGCCTCCTCATTTGACTGAAGGTCAGTGTCACAGGGACTGGAGTGGTGTTTTAGGGCAGAGGGATTGCGAGAGGAATCAGCGAGTGGTGTTTTTTAGAACAAAGGTTCTTAGTCCTACTGGTTGGCTCAATTTTTGTTTATTTCTTCATTTGAGTCTGCTTATATAGGTTTGGAGAGTCAACGTGTACAGCAGAAAACTGCAATTTCACACCTCCAAAATATGAGAGCCATAGAGTCACATTTCATATTAAAGAAAAACAAAACCATCTTGTATTTTAAATATGGCAGACAAACATTCGTTCTATCCTCTGAAGGACAAGCCTAAACATTGTAGTGGTGTAATGTGAGCACTGCTGTGCCTGGTGAAAGTGAATGTGCTAATCACCGATAAATAAGAAATAAGACAGAGTACAGAAGAATGTAAGGAAGTGGTCAGCCCCTGCAGGACCGTCTGTACCCCATCTTCATCTTCAGACCTCAAGACTAGCAATTATAGTGGCAACAAACAGGAGAAAGAAAAATATTCATCCTTTGTTTTCACAAATCAAGCCATTCTGAGCACACGTTGCCAGAGCATTGTACACAACTACATCATGAAGCATGTTACATGTTGAGACCATGAATGGCCAGGACACAGGGTGTGTACTGATGACATACTCTGGTGTCACACCTACACAGCTGTGTGCCAGTCTCCTCCGCTCCGCCCACTCCCAGTCTGTGGCTTCACCGTTACCATGGTGATGACCCCACCATGTTTTGGTGTGTCTGTGAACTCGGGTATTTGAGCATGTGCTACAGCGAGCTCTGGTCAGTGAACAGTGAGGAGGGCTTTACAGGCTGTTTAATACTCTCTCCAGCAGCCTTGTGATGTCTAAGTGGATTCATGTGTTTTCAATCATCTTTTGGGACAATAAAAAGGCAAAATGTTCATCCCTAACTAGAACTGTATTATGTCTTAAAAACATACACAGGGAATTGCTAGAAATGCTGAGAATTAACAGATGCCATATAACCAGCATGCCCTCGTTAACAGTGTGGAAACTGTTTGTTTTTCTAAAAAGTTGGCAGTCAGTGTAAAAGCTTTATAAAATAAATATTGTTCACTTATTTACTGAGAAGGAGCCCATCCTCATCTTCAAAGACTGCCAAATATGTAACGTGAATATGTGACTGTACGAACGTGTACATTGTAAGTGCACCTTCCTCGAGTCTGTGAGCAACGCACTCGTCAGGTCTGTCGGCCCAGACTCCTCCTGATCCATTAGTGTCTAACGACAAATACAAAATCAGTAATGTGATTGTCATTTTTTAGTTAGTGTTTGGACTACAATGAAAAGATGTGTCATTTTTTGATTCTTAAAAACCTTTTGGAAACTTCCATGGAAGTGTGTGTTATGGCATAAGACTGTGAGAGAATTCACACGAGACTGAAGCTGGCTTCTTGTTCACCTTCTTTAACATTTCCACCTTTACGTTTGTACAGTCCGCATTCTGAAATAGTGAAATAGTTGATAGCATTACAATTTCTCACAAATATTCAATTAGCTAATTAAAACACTGTGAGATTTGCAAAACCTATTATTTTAACTCTAGCTATTTGTCTTGTTAAGTTAAAAATGCCATAAACTGAAATTAGGAATTAACTAGCGAAGTAGCTGTTACTAGGTTGGTTCTCGCAGAAATTACTGGTTGATGGTAACAGAAATATACACCCCCCGCCTTACAGGTGAGTCAGGAGTGAAACACCCACACAGACCTGGAGACTCAGGGGAAGGTCCTCACCACTGGCTGCAGGTGTGAGTGTGATGACATAACATGAGTGATATCAGGTTTAGCTGAGTAAAGGAGTCTTAGCACTGCAAACTCTTTGTTCAGGATAAATTAAAGAACTTTGGGTTTATGATCGACACTAGGTCTTAAAACAGTTTGCATAAATTAGATGCAAGCAATTACATGATTTGTTATATGCTTTTTTTCTTAGAGTAATGTAGCAGATATTCCACTACACACACACACACACACACACACACACACACACACAGGTTATGGGGTCACAGACTCCCCCACTGCAGTTGAGCTGGTGTCTCAGACAGAGAGCATGTGGAGACTGGTAACTTACTGTAGCACACACACAAACATACACACAGACACACACATACACATCTGGAGCTGGCCCGAGGGCATGGCTGCATGACACACTGAAGTGCTGAGTAGGGAGTCTACATCATTTTACTGAACCACAGGGGGTGTGACCCAAAAGCACACCAGCCTAAATGTGTTTGGCCGGATGCAAGACTAGGTATGATATGTGTGATAGCAGAGGATAGGTAAGACTGAGGTAATTTCACATTTTCTGTATTTTCTGCTGCTGAATAGACACGTAATATTTATTATTTAATTTTAAATAGTTACGTGTTATTTAATCATATTGTTGAAAAGTGTTTAAATGTTTTTTTTTTTTTTTCAAATTCTTAATCTTATTGCTTTTGCAGGCAGGTGAAGTGATGAAGGAGTCTCTCCCCTCCCCTGTCGTCCTGCTGTTGGTTTTTGCCCTGTCGCAGGACTCTATCCAGGCTGCAGGGTACCAGAACCTCACGGCAGCTGCAGGCACTTCTCCCCCACAGCTCTGACGTCTGCACGCAGCTGCCCCTCTTCCCCTGTGCACACGCACGACCCAGATAAAGGACACCTTCAAGTACATCAACACCGTTGTCTCCAGCCTCGTTTTCCTGCTGGGAACAGTTGGGAATGTGACTTTACTAAGGACGATCAAAGGGAACAAATGTATGAGAAGTGGACTCGGAATTCTCATTGCCAGTCTGGCCTTGGGAGACATTATTCATATTATTATTGATATTCCCATCAATGTGTATAAGGTGAGTTCACTAACGGAAACATATTTGTTAGCACCACAAATGAACAGAAATGTGACAAAGGTTCATATAATTTTGAAGATATTTGTGTCAAAACCTAATTAAGTCTCAACGTTTCAATGATGCGTTGCTCTTTGTTTCCTTCTTGTAAACTCATCCCTTTTGTCCAGAAGACCTCGTTGGGCATCACTGTCCTAGGGCTGTGTGCCTTACGCATCGACAGGTGCAGCCAAACACAGTCTAGCTATCCCAGACAAACTATCCTTCAGTTACTCAGAAATGATCATATCATTACAGTTTCATCTTCTCCATGAAAGTAAAAGATTGTGTTTTTACTTACAAGGTATTGAGTTGTTGCATCCAGGAGTTTTATCAAAAAACAAGGCATTCCAAAGTGGACAGCGTTGAAACTGTTTATAATATGGATGACGTCAGCTGTGTTGGCTGTTCCTGAGGCAATAGCGTTTGATCAAATCACAACGGAGTATAAAGGAGAGTCTGATTCACCCCGTGCAACACTCACACTTCATGAAGGTAATACTCTAAAATTCACAAATTATTCTTCTGTTCGAGTCACTGATGCTGGCCTTTTCTGTAAGGACTATCAAAGTGTTTTTTAGCACAGGGATAGTTTCAACATTTTTGCTGTAGTGTTCAGCACTATGTAGTAAAAAGCTAGTTACTCAGCTGCATATAGTTGTAATGGACAGGCCAGGTCACTCTTATTATCAGAAAATTATTATTTTCTGAAATCATCAGTGCTCTCTCTCTCTCTCTCTCTCTCTCTCTCTCTCTCTGTCTATATTACGCTCACGTGGTGGTTCTCAATACTGTTGTAGGGTCTGTATCTTAAACACACTGTGGTGGAAGGATCTGCTTCCTGTTGGAAGCAATGTTTGCAGACATGTTTACAGATATGTTTACAGACATGTGTATAGGCATGTTTACAGGTATGTTTACAGACATTTACAGATATGTTTACAGACATGTTTACAAGTGACAGTCTTTCAGGCAGCTCTACTCTAGAGGACCCAGGAGATCTTATAGGAATTAGCTATGACTCACGTGGTGTGAAACTGTTGCTAGCACCTAGTCAACTCAGCATTTAGTCTGACTCATTTGGCATATTTAGAACCTTGGCACTTCCCTCTTACATAAAAAGGCCTGAAACCTGTGAGTAACTAGGATTAGGATTAGGATTTGTATTAGGTTAGGACTAGGACTAGGGCTAGAGTTAAAGTCAGGGTTAGAGTTATTTGTCATTGTTAATTTTTCAGGTTATGGTTGTTAAATATAATGGTATGTGAAAGTAAGAGTTTTGAGGAATATATAGACAGCAACATTAGTTTTTTATTTTTACTTTTTAATGAGTAAATGTACTCTATACTCAGTTATGTGGAATAAGAGTTTCAAGGCATTTGTTTACAGGCAAGTTACTATCAGTTAGGTTCTGTCAGTGTAAAACACTTTTGAGTTCTACCACATCCTTCTGGAGTAAAACACTCATAAATGTGTGATATGAAGAGTCATTTCACTCATGACACACTGTTGAGACTTTTGGTGAGTAACAGCTATGTTAGCACAGTAAAAGTGTTATGGAAATAAACTATTGCTGCTAGTACCTAGTAACAGCAATTCTCTGAGCATTAAAACTTAACTCTAATGCTGCAGTACTGCACAAAAAAGACCATCATCATCACCATCTTCTTCATCATCATCATCTTCATCCTCCTCCCAACAAATACTTACATACATATTTTCCAAAGGTTCATCATCTTTCTTCTCTCCATGCAGTTCTACAAAGCAGCTAAAGACTGGTGGCTCTTTGGGTTTTGCTTCCTGACTCCCCTGCTGTGCACAGCATTCTTCTACGCATGTATGAGTCAGGAGATTCTCAGGCCATGTGCGCAGCAGTCTGAGCTGAACTACACCCTTAAACAGGTATGGCTGGGATATGTCCCATCTGTCCTCCTCAATCTGTGTGACCTACTGCTCACTGACCTCCATAATATGAAACTGACTAAAACTGGACAACATTTTTACTGTAAAACGTAAAATGCCCACATGCCCAAACACCCATACGCACCAAGGACCAAATGCCTACACGCACCAATGCCCAAATGCCCAAACACCTACATGCCCAAACACACCAACGCCCACACGTCCACACACTAACAGGCCCACACGTGCACATGTCCAAACGTCTAAACACCCACACACCCAAACAGCCAAATGCCCAAATGCCCACATGCACCGACATCCAAACATCCAAACACCCAAATGTCAAAACGCCCACAGGCCCAAACACCCACACATCCACACACCCACATTGTATGTCAGCTTGGATGAAGAGCTGCTGATAGCCATCTACTCCAGCATGCTGTGTAGCGAGAACATGACGGTGACATTAGGCTGATTAGCTCTTCACTCTCATTAGAAAGGGACTGATTAATCCTTTATAGACTGTTTAATACTGCTTTTCTCTAACATATGCAAATACCAGCACAAGGTCAGAAAACTGAAGACACACAATGGCACATTGCTTCCTTCAGCTGAATAGGAACTGAATAGCTGGGAGGAATGAACTGAAAGAACGTATAAGCACATGGCGTCGGATGATGTGTGTGTAAAATTTGTTCTCAGACTGGTGAAGTGATGTGTGTGAAGAAGAGAGCTGTATTGTGCTGGAACCGAGGAACCGAGGAACCGAGTCATTGGTGTTTACAACCACGTAGACTGTAGTGCATCAGTCCAGAGTGCTGTGTAGACTGTACTGCTTTGTAGCAGTGCTGCAGTAACACTGGTGGCAGTGTGTACACACAGTAACCAGCGCGCTGGTTCTCTCTCCCCTCCAGAGACAGGAAACTGCCAGAGCTGTTTTCTGCCTGGTGTTTGTGTTCGCCATCTGCTGGCTTCCACTTCACCTAAGCAGAGTTTTGAAACTGACCATCTATGATTAAAAAGACCCCAAGAGATGGGATATGCTGAGGTAGGTAATGCTGCGTTTGTGTGTGTGTGTGTGTGTGTGTGTATGTGTATATATGAGTGTTGGGTGAGTGGATGTGGGTGTGTTTATGTGTGTGTGGATGTTTGGGTGTGTAGGTGTCAGTCTGGGTGTGTGTGATGGTATGTGTGAGTGTGAGTGTATGTGTGTGCGTGTATGTGTGTGTGTCTGCATGTGTGTGGTATTGCCAGTAAAACATTTTGCTTTCTGGTGTTTTCTAGTGCCTTGCTAATTCTTGACTATGTGAGCATTAACATGGCGTCTGTGAACTCCTGCATCAATCCCATAACCCTGTACACGATCAGCAGAAGGTTCCGACGACACTTCCAGGTCAAGACAGAGACACTTCCAGGTCAACCCAGTCTGTGTTCTGGCTAGCAAACCATCTCTCACACTACACTGGCTAGGCTGGAGCTCTCTGCTAGCTCAGGCGTGTACCGGGCAAAGCACCAGCAGATCGACCACATGTTCCTTTATCTTGCTACAGTGGGAACAGGACACCTGAACTAGGCAGAACAGTAACTCACCCTTTAACTGTTACTCATTGGTAGACCTCGCTTAACATCAGCATGAGATGCCTCATAAAGGTTGTGTGACATTATGCCAGCACGGTTTGATTACAGATTAATTATTAATTAATGTATCCCCCTGGAAATCACATGGCAGCATGTGGAATGTCAAATCTTTATACGATTATCCTGCCTGACATCATCAAACGTTTTAGTTTGTCTACACAAAAAGGCAACCTTGAGCCGTGATAATGGCAACAGCACACACAAGAACCGTGAGCTAGAATACAATAGGTCGAAACTTAATTCAGATTCTGTCGTATTCCATTACAGTGGGAGCAGAAAGTGCAAGCGTACAATGATATCAGTGCTGCATAATTTATATTGCTAATATAGTTCAAAGCAGGGATGTATTTCCAGATATATGGATTTATGTTAGAGGGTCAAATATTATTTATTATAGTTTTGTATAATATTATTCTTAATACACTGTTTATTTTATCATGGATTATTTTTTGTCTATATCTTTTTTTAAGTTTGAACTTTCTGTAAAAATGATCCTCTTTTGTTTATTTATCTCTCAGTTATTACTGTGCTGCTGTGTCTCCTCCCCACTGAACATCCGAGATGAGGGACAAACCTTCATGAGGTCAAAGGTCACAGATCCTGCCTCAGACAACAGCTCCAAGGATGACCCTTCACCTAAATACTGTGTTCCTAACAACATGACATGCCTGACAGTCTGCTCGTGTCTCTAATCTGAAGACGTGCCTGACAGTCTGGTCATATCCCTAACCTGAAGACGTGCCTGACAGTGTGCACATTTAACCCAGACCACAGGACTTCAGGGAACATGGGACACAGGACATAGGCAGGACTTCGGTGAACACAGGACACAGGACAGCAGTCCTAGAATTAGCTCTCTGTTTTTGCTGATCTTAGAATTTCAGACAGTAAGATCCTCTTTCTGGGTGAGTGCATGTTTGAATCTGTTTTGATGTGTGTTCATGTACTGTTTGTGTATTTTTGTAGGTCTGATTTTAAAATAAAATGTCCAAAGACAATGTTGTGTTCTATATGTGTTCTGTACTGAAATATTGACGTTCATGGCATATCAGTGCTTACTGCAGCCCAGGGATATTAGAACAGGTCATTTTACAAGACAACACATACATGACTCTCAACATAGTCCAGACATGGAAACTAAAACAGACATGGACACAGACACAGACATGGGCACTGACACAGACACGTACACAGACATGGGCACTGACACAGACACGTACACAGACATGGGCTCTGACACAGACACATACACAGACATGGGCACAGACATTGGCACAGACACAGACATTGACACAGACACGGACACAGACATGGACACAGACATTGACACAGACATTGACACAGACACAGACATTGACACAGACATTGGCACAGACACAGACATTAACACAGACATTGGCACAGACACAGACATTGACACAGACACGGACACAGACACAGACATGGGCACTGACACAGACATGGGCACTGACACAGACACATACACAGACATGGGCACTGACACAGACATATACACAGACATGGGCACTGACACAGACACGTACACAGACATGGGCACTGACACAGACACGTACACAGACATGGGCACTGACAGACATGGACACAGACATGGACACAGACATTGGCACAGACACAGACATTGACACAGACATTGGCACAGGCACAGACATGGACACAGACATTGGCACAGACACTGGTCTTCAGCTAAAAAACAAAGCTTCTGACTCTGCAAAGAGGACATCTGGTTTTGGCAGGTAAGACACACACTCACACACACACACATACACACACACATACACACACACACACACACACGCACACACACACACACACACACACACACACACTTACACACACACACACACACACACACATACACACACACATACACACACACACACACACACGCACACACACACACACACACACACACACACACTTACACACACACACTCACACACACACACACACACACACACACACTCACACACTCACACACACACGCTCACACACACGTGTTTGTTCAGCCCTGGCTGTCCCTGCAGGCTTAAACTCAATTCCAGCCATTATGTCAGGTGCTCCCTCCAAACATTTCACACAGTGTGGGCTGCAAATCACGGCTTGAGTCATTCAGGTGCCTCAGGACTGCGCTCACACCCTGGCACCTGTGCTGAAGACAAATATTCCCCTATCTGTAATTGCACTCCCGTTTCCCATTGGGGGCTAAATGGAGAATATGTCAGGCACCATAGCTGTGGCGCTCGACAACAATGCATACAAGCCACTCTGTGTTCGCGTCAAAAAGCCCGTGAGTGAGGAGAATGATTAGAGCAGCCTCCCCTCCCCATCACCCTCATAGAAGCAGCTTGGAGAAACTCCTGCCTTTCATGCTGCCGTTCTATCCGTCACACGTCGAAGAGAAAGTGCCAGATCAGCACCAGTTCTGAGTTCTCCTCCCGCCGCAGTGACTGATTGATGACGGGTCTATTTATAACACGCCGTTACACGTGTTGTGCACTGGGACACCTTCAGGAGCCTGAGCCTGAGCCTGAGAACGAGGCAGCGAGAGCGCAGGGATGACACAACGAGGTCAGGGGGTGGTGATCGCAAGAAAGAGTGATGGGAAAACGTCCTGATGGGCCTCTTCACCTGAGCCATGCCTCTTTCACAGAATCAGAATAGAGTGTTTTAATGCTTAAGCACACTTTGTTAAATTGAACACAGTGAATTGATCGTTGAATAATAACAACAAAAAAAGAGCATAATAATGTAATATACTGTATTATAATATAATGTATATATTATACTGAACCAAGAAACGTATACTTTTTTAATATCAGTATTTGGCAGATGGACTTATTCAGAATGATTACCAGTTACTTCCTAAATCAGAAATCAGTAAAGATGGAGTGTAAATTAATTTTTGCCTCTCAGTGGTACTCGGGAAGTCCGGTTTTACCCACAAAGGCTGAGTTTGACTGCAGAGTTTCATCGTAACCAAGCAGGAACACAACAGATCAGTCATGAGGATGAAGCAGTAGCTCTTCAGCTGTTTAAAGAGGTGGGTGAACTTGAATAACATGAAATTGTAGGATAACTGATTAATTATTCTAACATACCAGACTAAATATCAACACACAGGGTTAGCTCTAGAAGTAATTAGCAGGGTTAGCTCTAGCAGTAATTAGCAGGGTTAGCTCTAGCTGTAATTAGCAGGGTTAGCTCTAGCAGTAATTAGCAGGGTTAGCTCTAGCTGTAATTAGCAGGCTTAGCTCTAGAAGTAATTAGCAGGGTTAGCTCTAGCAGTAATTAGCAGGGTTAGCTCTAGCAGTAATTAGCAGGGTTAGCTCTAGAAGTAATTAGCAGGGTTAGCTCTAGCTGTAATTAGCAGGGTTAGCTCTAGCTGTAATTAGCAGGGTTAGCTCTAGAAGTAATTAGCAGGCTTAGCTCTAGAAGTAATTAGCAGGGTTAGCTCTAGCTGTAATTAGCAGGGTTAGCTCTAGAAGTAATTAGCAGGGTTAGCTCTAGCTGTAATTAGCAGGCTTAGCTCTAGAAGTAATTAGCAGGGTTAGCTCTAGCTGTAATTAGCAGGGTTAGCTCTAGAAGTAATTAGCAGGCTTAGCTCTAGAAGTAATTAGCAGGGTTAGCTCTAGCTGTAATTAGCAGGGTTAGCTCTAGAAGTAATTAGCAGGGTTAGCTCTAGCTGTAATTAGCAGGGTTAGCTCTAGCTGTAATTAGCAGGCTTAGCTCTAGCTGTAATTAGCAGGGTTAGCTCTAGAAGTAATTAGCAGGGTTAGCTCTAGAAGTAATTAGCAGGGTTAGCTCTAGCAGTAATTAGCAGGGTTAGCTCTAGCTGTAATTAGCAGGGTTAGCTCTAGAAGTAATTAGCAGGCTTAGCTCTAGAAGTAATTAGCAGGGTTAGCTCTAGCTGTAATTAGCAGGGTTAGCTCTAGCTGTAATTAGCAGGGTTAGCTCTAGAAGTAATTAGCAGGGTTAGCTCTAGAAGTAATTAGCAGGGTTAGCTCTAGCTGTAATTAGCAGGGTTAGCTCTAGAGATAATTAGCAGGGTTAGCTCTAGCAGTAATTAGCAGGGTTAGCTCTAGCAGTAATTAGCAGGGTTAGCTCTAGCAGTAATTAGCAGGGTTAGCTCTAGCAGTAATTAGCAGGGTTAGCTCTAGCTGTAATTAGCAGGGTTAGCTCTAGCTGTAATTTAATGTTAACGAGTATACTGAGTAGGTACTCCTGAAAAGCTTTCCTGAATATACCTGAATAAATGAGCTATAATAGATAAAGATAAAGGGACAGTTTTTGTTTTGTTCAGCCTTCTTATTACTCCAAGTATGTTAATAATTGTAGATACACCATTTACATGACACTTTTATCCAAAGCAACTAAAAATTATGACTAAAGACAGCTTGAGTAATTGCAGGTCTTACTCAGGGGCACAACAGTGGCAAGGTGGCAGTGGTGTGGTTTGAACTGGAAACTTCTGATTACAAGTCAACATTACAAGTACCTTAACCCTTGTGCTACCACTACCCTGTATTGTTACTAGGGCTTTGAGCTTTACATTTTACAGAGATAGAACTATATTGCACATACGGACATACGTAATTAAATACAGTATATCACATATTGGTGATTTTGCTGTTACTTATATTAAATTCAAAAGAAAAGGTGTCTAGTAACTCTATCCCTAACTCTAAACGGTACGTCATATGTAATCATTTGATTGTGTTGATACAAAACCTGTACAGGTTAACATTTCCTTTCCTGAAGAAAGGTTAGATTATTTGGATTTGTTTTCTCAAAATTGCCATGTTTCGAGACGCAAACCCTGTATTCCCAGTTGGGTTGGAGTGAACGTCAGAGTGGCCTGCGCCAGACTGAGAACAGGCCACATGCGATTGGCCAGTCACAAGCATTACACATCAGGCTCCCAGCTGAAAGTTCGTCTCCCAGGGCTCTGGGTTTAATTAAACAGTATAAATTTAATTAAACTGCAGGCTTACTGGCACAAGGAACTCTTTATATGAGATTCAGACACAGACAGGTATTGAAAAACAGAGACCAAACAACAGTAAAAGGAAAATCTCTCAAGACAGTGAAATAAGCTTCCCATCCCACCCCCAAAAAGGAAAATAACTATACAAGCCTGTGTTTGATCTGTTCTATAAATTAATTACACATTTTTTTGTGTTCTGTATTATGATTTAGTGCAAATTAGATGGAAATGAGATAAAATATTCATTTAGCTATCTGGGGAATCTGCCCAGAAGGCTTTTTGTCTTTCGGTCTGGCTCAAACTACTGTCCATATGGTGGCTGCATCCCACAGTGTTGTAGAAGTGCTGGTCTAATGCCTACTGGCAGGGAGAGAAAGAGAGAAGAGGGAAAGAGGGAGAGAGAGAGAGCATGAATGAGAGAGGGAGGGAGAGAGATAATGGCCCAGGCTTGGCAGTCCAAAACCGCCCAATTCTCCTTGTTACACATTTAAAAACATATTTATTTTTCTTCCTCATAAACTTTGTCTGTATTTCTAAACAGCCAGCCACACTTTCACGTCCTTCTGCCACGTCTGGCAGGTGAAGAGCTGCTTGCACGCTGGCAAGACCCTTCCTACTCCTGGCCAGCAACTAAAGATCTAACGTGTTATTATTTACGTCCACCTTTAACAGAACTACTGATCTGACTGGTTTCAGAACACTTAGCATCTCTACAGATGAGATTCCCTGTTGTTTTGATGGAGGCTGAACAAACAGAAACATCTGCTAGCTTCTTAGTCATCGAAAATTAAATACGCAACATGCTGGCAAAAGAAAATCAAACTGCCACATGTTGGTTATTAAATGCAGTCAGAAACACTTTATTCACACACCATACAGCAGTTTATACAAGATCTGTATGGGCATCAGGTGTGATGACAATAGAAGGTAAACATAAATGGTTTGTGTAATTTATTGTTACTACAAAAAGTGTCAAATTGCCTGGAGGGAAGTAGCTATGTACAATATTTTAATGAACTCTTAGGTGCTTGTGTTTTACGTTTCTTTTGTTTTCTCTCAAGTATGAATTAAGTGTTTGAAAGAACTGTTCAAGTAGTCTAGTGATGTTTATATCTGGAACATTGTATGATCTCAGCTGAAAACTATCAAATATCTCCATCAAATTAAATGGTTACAACAGACATGACTTCATGGAGTGGCACCATTTGATGTTAATGGATGTTCAGGGTGTCCCAAGTAGCGTGTGACATTCAGGGTGTCACGTTTAGCATGTCACATGAAACGTGTGACGTTCAGGGTGTCACGTGTTCCATGTCATACTGCCACGCATGTCCTGCTCTTCTTCATAAAAGCAGCGAACATACTTCTGCTCCCAGCACCTGGCTGGCTACAACCTGGAGGACGACATGGCTAACGACGCCTCGGTTAAG
>NC_137505.1:8190000-8225000 GCF_041902795.1 Electrophorus electricus | reverse complement strand
GGCCCAACAGTAGCAACTCTGCTTACTAGTCAGGTACCTTATCCACTGAGCCACCACTGCCCTAGTACACATCACCAAGGCTGTCCGAGCCTGCAGGAAAGGACTGTGTCACATCTCCACTAGTGCAGTACTGATCTAGACACCAGGTCCTTTCTCTTCTGCTTATAAAGCCTTAGACTGGCGTGGCAAGACACTGGCATGGCAAGACACTGGCTTCGCTCCTCAAATGAGGCTCGGTTGTGTTCCTATTTAGAAAGAGCTTTTTTGTTTGATTGCTTTCCTGTCTAACACCAACAATGAGACATTAAATATTTCATTTATTTCCTGTTTCGTAAACTCATCCAAAATACAAACGTTACTCACAGCGTGTGGTTAGACATTGGACTGCACTATGAGACATTTAATACACACACAATATATATATCAGCTAAGACAGGCCTACTATTAATCTCTGAGCTCATCCACAAGTTTGTGGAAGTATGGCAGTGCTGTAGTATGTAGTATGTAGTATGCAGTGGTGTAGTATGTAATATATAGTATGCAGTGGTGTAGAATGTAATATAAAGTATGCAGTGGCATAGAATGTAGTATGCAGTGGTGTAGTATATAGAATGCAGTGGTGTAGTATAAAGTATGCAGTGATGTAGTATGCAGTGGTGTAGCATGTAATATATAGTATGCAGTGGTGTAGTATAATGTATGCAGTGGTGTAGAATGTAGTATGCAGTGGTGTAGTATGTAATATATAGTATGCAGTGGTGTACTATGTAGTATAATGTATGCAGTGGTGTAGTATGTAGTATGCAGTGGTGTACTATGCCGTATAATGTATGCAGTGGTGTAGTATGTAGTATGCAGTGGCGTACTATGCAGTATTATGTATGCAGTGGTGTAGTATGCAGTGGTGTACTATGCAGTATAATGTATGCAGTGGTGTAGTATGTAGTATGCAGTGGTGTACTATGCAGTATAATGTATGCAGTGGTGTAGTATGTAGTATGCAGTGGTGTACTATGCAGTATAATGTATGCAGTGCTGTAGTATGTAGTATGCAGTGGTGTAGTATGTAATATATAGTATGCAGTGGTGTAGAATGTAATATAAAGTATGCAGTGGCATAGAATGTAGTATGCAGTGGTGTAGTATATAGAATGCAGTGGTGTAGTATAAAGTATGCAGTGATGTAGTATGCAGTGGTGTAGTATGTAATATATAGTATGCAGTGGTGTAGTATGTAGTATGCAGTGGTGTACTATGCAGTATAATGTATGCAGTGGTGTAGTATGTAGTATGCAGTGGTGTACTATGCAGTATAATGTATGCAGTGCTGTAGTATGTAGTATGCAGTGGTGTAGTATGTAATATATAGTATGCAGTGGTGTAGAATGTAATATAAAGTATGCAGTGGCATAGAATGTAGTATGCAGTGGTGTAGTATATAGAATGCAGTGGTGTAGTATAAAGTATGCAGTGATGTAGTATGCAGTGGTGTAGTATGTAATATATAGTATGCAGTGGTGTAGTATGTAGTATGCAGTGGTGTACTATGCAGTATAATGTATGCAGTGGTGTAGTATGTAGTATGCAGTGGTGTACTATGCAGTATAATGTATGCAGTGGTGTAGTATGTAGTATGCAGTGCAATATTCTGGGGCCACACTAAAGGAGCAGTGTGAAGGCCCTTTTTTAATATTTGTTTTTATTTTTTAAATTACTTTCATCTTCCCCCGCCCCCAGCTCACAACCTCCCTCCACCTCCCCCACCCCACCTCACCCCACCTAATGCCCTCCCCACAGTTCATGCTCCCTTTGTTCCGCGCCTACACCAGTGGAAGTACATATAGGTTAAAGGTCATCTGCATTACGTGAAAACAACCTGACAGTGTATTTGGTCCAGTGCAGACTGGAATATGCAGCTTAGCTTCAGAATAAGACCATTTAAAAATATATCATTTTGTCTGACTCAGACTTTTAGTGGAATTCAAAGGAAAATTAAAGGAACACATATAGGATATACATTTAAAAGGAGATACAAAATATATAAAGTCTAGAAAAATGTTGTGACTGATCAGTAAATGTAGTGTTATTCCACTGATAATGTACTCAAAAGTTTAAATGCTGTTAAAAGTATAATTACTGCAAAAAAAACGAAACAAAAACAAATAAACCAAAAAGCTCAGTTCCAGTTCCAGTAGCCCCTGGTGACACCTGGGCTTCAGACAACTAATTAAACAGGAAAAGCATTTATATCAAAACAGTATCTATTTACATTCCAACAGGAACTTAAAAGCTTCACCTCCATGTTTCTCTCACAAGTTCTCCTTATCTTTCTAACACCATTAAAATAAAAATGTAGCAAATTCCCTGTTTTCCCTCCAAACAGCCCTGCTGTCACACAGCAGCCCAGAGGAAACACTCACCGAGACATCAATGAGAAAAATCCCAGTATTTCCCACTCAGTGTCTTAGTGAGGATTTGTGTTAACGGGTGGTCAGTTTTCATTACGGTGTGAGTGGGGAGGTGTGAAGAGCATGGACAGACTGAGGACAGGGACTGGACATGGGGGAACCAGGGGGAACTCCTCATCTTCACACAGTGAGTTTCCCAGTGTGGCCCAGCTAAATGCTATTAAAGCAAATAGGCTTATGGTGGAAAAAAACATGTCACTGTCTGTGTTTTACACCAAAGGGGATTACTGCAATCTGGTTTTCTAGAGAAAACCATATATACTACACCACTGCATACTACATACTACACCACTGCATACTTTATACTACACACTACACCACTGCATACTTTATACTACATACTACACCACTACATATATTATACTACATTCTACAGGAAAGCATGTTCGTTATATGGTGCTTTCTGCGAAGTACTGTGGATGTACAGGCTTTCACCGTCTAATACTGGTGGACATACTTATCAGATCATATGTCACTATAAGCCAAAACTATTATACTCCCTGAGTACAGGAAATGTGTGAACTTTTCTGGATTAAGATCTAATTAAGTGTTTCCAAATAGCTTTCAGTGTCATAGTTTCAAAGTTGCCTCATCAGCTGTGTTTCAGTGGTGCATCGAACTCTGTTCTCGTACCAGTTAGAACATTAGTGCATTACTTCAGCATTCACTGTGCTATATATACAGTCATATATGTAGTCAGTATATATGGTCATATATTTAGTTAGTATATATGGTCATATATGTAGTCAGTATATACGGTCATATATAGAGCCAGTATATATTGTCATATATGTAGTCAGTAAATACGTTCATCTGCACCCCACTGATAACTTTCATGACCTCCACGAAAAGTTGCATGAAGATGCTCCAGTTTTTAAATGTGTATTTTTACCAAAACCACAATGTGTATTTTGATGCCAATGCTTT
Source organism: Electrophorus electricus (assembly GCF_041902795.1). Lineage (NCBI taxonomy): Eukaryota > Metazoa > Chordata > Actinopteri > Gymnotiformes > Gymnotidae > Electrophorus > Electrophorus electricus. The sequence goes on along the minus strand of NC_137505.1, from coordinate 8,221,605 downwards.
TACTTTATCTGATTATTTTTGAATACCTGTTTATTGATACTGAAATATTTTCACAGATTTTTATAGTGACCCATATATATTTATATTTATTTATATTTATATATATATAAACTATAATAGAAATCTGATAGAGCGCACTGCCTAATGAGTGGTTTCGAGACTGTAGCCTACAGCAAGGTTTTCTTACCCCATGTGGATCACTGTTACACAAGTTGCATCATACAAGTAGTCCTGGGCCATGCACTGAGCCAGTAAGAGATTCAGCACCTACTTGTTTCCAATACCATTCCATCGGCGAGAAGCTGCCGCGGCACCAACCGTGATTTTGATGATTGCTGCCACTCCACTGCTCCAGACACAACACGCCACTGTAAGCTTTACTGACCCTAGCTGTAGTTTATCTTACTATATTAGACCTTGAAGTCATTTCATTTATCCAAATGTTAAATATTTAAAACAAAAGCCCGCTTAAGTGTGGCTGTACACTGGAGTTTCTTTTTTTCCTAGTTCCTGAGAAAGCCGGAGTCTGGCGGTTGTCTGAAAGCTGATGTAAAAGCGGGCGGATTTTTCTTCAGAAGCTTGGTCAGTTCTTCCCACTCCCTCTGGCAAACACAGACCTGCTCTATTGCAAGAGTACTGAAAAGAATTTCAGAGCAGAACTGAAAAGAATTTCAGAGCAGAACTGAAAAGAATTTCAGAGCAGTACTGAAAAGAATTTCAGAGCAGAACTGAAAAGAATTTCAGAGCAGTACTGAAAAGAATTTCAGAGCAGAACTGAAAAGAATTTCAGAGCAGAACTGAAAAGAATTTCAGAGCAGAACTGAAAAAAAAAGACACATTTACGGAACAGGTCAATGAGAAAATTCATTTAACTATGAAAAGATTTATAGTCCTATAAAATATGTCATGATAGTCCAACAGGTGGATTATTTTGAGTGCGTTAGTCACATGTTAGCTCGAAGGGTCAGCATTTACAGATATATTTACATAATGCATTTACAAGTTTACGTCATACTTTTTAAAATAGCCCTAATGATCACCAGGTCTGATTATTCTGCCTGTAGTGTGTGAAATAAATAAGTGAAAAATAACAGTAACATTGAATAAGTGTGCTATAACCTAAACCACCTGTTCTTGTGAAGATTTAAAAACAATTAGGCTACACAAGACCTAGAAAAAAATGTTTATTTCTGAAACACAATGACAAAATGTAATACAAATACAATCACATGTAAATATGTTGTCACTCATGACATCAGGGTTGAAGTTATGTTTCTGAAATAAAATCTAGCTAAAACATGCCATGAAAAAACAAGAAAAGTTAATATTCCGTTGTTCAAAAATATACTCTGTATGTACAAAATGTCACATAGAGAGTCAAAGATGTAAGCACTAACAACAAATCCCATGAAAACATCATTCATCTGTGAGTCTTCCAGGACTGTTCACAGGGATTGGCTGTGTGGAGTGTGCGTGCACTGGGATTGGCTGTGTGGAGTGTGTGTGCACTGGGATTGGCTGTGTGGAGTGTGTGTGCACTGGGATGGGCTGTGTGGAGTGTGCGTGTACTTTGATGTCTATGTCTTCGCTGTTCTTTCTCCTCTGTGGCTGTGGAGAGCAGATGTGGATGTAATCACATTGGCTTCGCCGGCCCTCTGCGGTGCTCTGTAAAGCCGCAGTCCCGGGTGGCTGGGGGCCAGGGCGGATGCTCCCATGTCGGGAGTGAGGGGGTGAGGGGGCACTCCTGAAGAAGGTGGACAGGTGGCGGGTGGTCGTTGCATTAGCTCGAGTGGCTGACGGACTCCAGCATCGGTCTGAGTGCCCCAGAACTCTGCACTCACTGGTGCAGGCCCAGAGCCCTGGAAGAGACACTCGGTTATGGTGGAGAAGAGTCTCACACAAAAGCTGTGATTCTGTATCAGACATGTTTCTGTATCAGACACGATTCTGTATCAGACATATTTCTGTATCAGACATGTTTCTCTGTCAGACATGTTTCTCTATCAGACACGATTCTGTATCAGACATGTTTAGGTATCAGACATGTTTCCCTATCAGACATGTTTCTGTATCAGACATGTTTAACTATCAGACACAATTCTGTATCACACGTGTTTCTCTATCAGACATCTTTCTGTATCAGACACGTTTCTGTATCAAACATGTAGTCATTATTTTACTTCTAAACTCCCATAATGTTTATCCAGTACTGCTGAGCTGAAACAAGTAATATTTTGATTGTTCTTAAGAAAGGCAACATCCAGCCTTCAAATGTGACCCTGCCCATACTGACACTGGTCTGTGATTTATAAAGTCACGCTGACAGCCAGTCAGACAGACGCCTCTTATTTTAATCTCTAAATGACTTCCTCTCCCTTTCATTTCACTAGAATGCCTCAGACAGATGTGAGGTGGTTCACAGTGAAATGTGTCCATTTTAAAGCCTCTTCTTCTGTTCACTGTGCACTTCTGATACATTTGCATCTGCAAAGCAGCACTTTAACAAAGTGTGCTAGTAATGAATCATCTCTGAGCCACTGACCCATATGTTAACAGATTGTCTGCAGTTAAACAACGTCAAACACCTGCACAAACACCACATAAACGCTCTAGTAGTCCCAAACTCAGGACCCTACTGCCCTCTTTCTGCACGCAAGTAGAGCAAGTTCTTTTTTAGATGTACGAATGTAAGATAAGAACTTTAACTGAGTCAGTTTGGGTTATACTAGGATAATATCATTTTGCTCTCCCATTCACGATATTTAGTATCTGTATTTGGCCTTTGATAATGAAGAGGTCTACTGAAGGTCTTACACATTATGTTTGCTGCATCTGGATTAGATGATTAGATCTGGATTAGATGGACATCAACTGATGTTCACCAACACAGTCTATTCCCACATGCCTTCATCACAATCTGTTCCTACATATCTGAATCTGAGTCTAATCCTACATGCTTCAATCTGAGTCTAATCCTACATGCCTGAATGTGAGTCTAATCCTACATGCTTCAATCTGATTCTAATCCTACACACCTCAATCTCCATTTAAATTCTGAAATTCAGATATTCAGAAATTATGGAACAAACCAATCAAAGGTGTGTTCACACATCTCACTTTTACCACATGTAGCTGACCTCTATAAAACCTAAATTCTGATGCTTTGAAGCACAATACTGTAAAAGTTGCTAATTGCACATTTGAATTGGGATTTTAAAAGGCATATTATCAACATGTGTTTGAACATTAGTCATCTGTGTACTGTCACATGGAATCAATATAATGGGATTAAAAAGTCTTGACTGTCATGGTTAGTCACTGGGTTTTAACATATAAGACAACCTGGCCGCAGAGAGTAATATTTCAATTCAGTCTTTTTTTTAAATGTATTTTTATGAGTGCATTTATTATATCATTACCTATGGGGTAGGTGTAGGTGCTTATTATATCCTTACCTATGGGGTAGGTGTAGGTGCTTATTATATCATTACTTATGAGGTAGGTGTAGGTGCTTATTATATCCTTACCTATGGGGTAGGGGTAGGTGCTTATTATATCATTACCTATGGGGTAGGGGTAGGTGCTTATTATATCATTACCTATGGGGTAGGTGTAGGTGCTTATTATATCCTTACCTATGGGGTAGGGGTAGGTGCTTATTATATCATTACCTATGGGGTAGGTGTAGGTGCTTATTATATCATTACCTATGGGGTAGGTGTAGGTGCTTACTATATCCTTACCTATGGGGTAGGTGTAGGTGCTTATTATATCATTACCTATGGGGTAGGTGTAGGTGCTTATTATATCCTTACCTTTGGGGTAGGTGTAGGTGCTTGTTATATCCTTACCTATGGGGTAGGTGTAGGTGCTTATTATATCCTTACCTATGGGGTAGGTGTAGGTGCTTATTATATCCTTACCTATGGGGTAGATGTCCTGCCCTGACTCAGTAGTCCATCACCCACTTTAGACTGATTGATTAGATGAATGATGTATAGACCAATGGCAGAGTGATCAGATGAATGATCAGTGTGACTGTCCTGCAGTCCTGGAGGCTGGCCTGGATCAGTAGACACACTAACCTCTGTAAGACACAAAGTCCCTTCTGACAGCCTCGCCACTCATGTCAGAGTCGCTATCATTCACATCACTGTCTCCTTTCCCACTGTCCTTGCCACTGACGTGTGGATCTCGGCCTGCGACAGTCAGCATGGAGTTCCTCTTCCATGCCGCCGCTGGACGCAGCATGTTTCTGCCGTAGCCGGGCAGCGTGGAATAACCCTGTGGGCCAACAGGCATGGACCAATCACCACCACCACGCCCTCTGCACACAACCTCATTTAAGCAGGTCCCAGATGGAGACTGGGATTCATTTGGGCTCAAAATAAAGTTCGACAAGCTCTGGACCCAAGCCCTCACACCAGTGATGCAGAGCATTATATATGCTGGCAATCTTTAAAGTAGCCAAACAGCCTGTAATACACATATGATACATATATAGAAATAAACTCACGCACACACGCAAATGTGTAAATGAAACAGTGGGAATACAACGACTTACGTCCATTTGCGCGTCAACACTCCTGTACTTAGATTTGAAGATAAGTGTAGACTCAACGACCTCGGCGCACGCCTCCACACTGTCGCGTATCGTCTCAGACGAACCCGTGGCGGCTTTGCAGGGCGGCGCGTGCGCCTCGAACATGTTGGCTGTCTGGTTTGAAATGAGCGAGACAGCATTGTTCTCCTTCTCCGCGTGAGGTGCGTCCGCGGGGATTTTCTGTCTCTTTTTACGACTGCATAATAAATACATTAAAATTCCGGCCAGCAGCAGGACAAAGGAAGTAGTCAGGGTCAGAACCAGGACAAGGGACGTGACCCAGGCTTTGGGCTCAGGGCTGGTCTCGCTATCGCTATAGAAATTGTGGCTTGATGGTGCGCCCTCGGTAAGGACGAAGTGAATTGCTGCAGTTGCCGTGAGAGACGGGAGTCCATTGTCATTTACAGTCACGGACACTTTCAACATGTCATATGCGTCATACGGGATCTTTCGGTTGACATATATCTCTCCCGTATCCTGATCGATTGAAAAGCCCAAATCCCCCCCCTCGCGGAGTTTGTAAGTAAGTTCAGCGTTTAACCCCGTATCCAGATCCTTCGCTTTTACGCGCGTCACGATGTAGCCCGCGGCGGCGTCCCTCGGCAGGGGCACGGCAGCGGAGCCGTTGCTGAGGGGAGGCTGGATTATCGCGGGCGCATTGTCATTCTGATCAACTATATTTATGATGAGCATGGCGTTGCTTTTGAGCTGCGGCCAACCCCTGTCACTGGCTTGAACGCGAAGCTCGAGTTTCCGCATAACTTCATAGTTAAAACTCTGCAAAGCGTACACGTGGCCAGCTTGATTCATAATCGCAAACCTGGACACACTGTTTGTGTCACTGTCAAAAAGGTCATAGGTTATTTCTCCATTAAGCCCCGTGTCCTGATCGCTAGCTAAAACTGTCGTGATGTAGGTACCAGGCAACTGGTTTTCCTCAATAAACCCTTCGTACACTTTACCGCTGAAAAACGGGGCATTATCGTTGACATCGGTAATAACTACCAGATACTGAGTGACTGTGCGCAGCGGAGGCGTTCCGAAGTCTTCGGCTACAATACTTAGATTGTACTCGGGAATCTTTTCTCTGTCGAGGGCTGCGTTGGTCAGTATTGTGTAGCTACCCTCGTAAGCCCTTCTGAGCGTAAAGTCGCCGTGTCCGCCGTGAAGGGTGCAGCTGACTTGCCCGTTCGCGCCGGCGTCTCTGTCCGTGGTGCTGATCACGGCCACAAGGTTGTCCCGACTGGTCGCCTCACTCACATGTGCAAGACCGTACGTCCCCGACGTGACAGGGGTGATGCTGACTTCCGGCCGGTTGTCGTTTACGTCTCGGACGTGAATAATAATCTTACAGACGGATGGGACAGGATTGTGTCCCAAATCAGTCGCTTGTACGTCGACTTCGTATGTTTTCTCCTCCTCATAATCCACGGGGCTTTGAAGTGTTAAATCCCCTGATTTGTGGTCTATTTTAAAGAGTTGTCGGATCTCACTTGTGACCTGTTTGCCAAACTCATACACGACTTGTCCGTTCAAATCCTCATCTGGATCTACGGCATTCAAGCGCAAAACAAGGTGTCCAATCGGGGCGTCTTCAAATAAGTCAACCGAATAGTTAGTCTGCTCAAAAACGGGACTGTTGTCATTAAAATCCAACACTTTTACAGTGACGTTGGTAGAGCCACTTTTTGAAGGACGACCTCCGTCGGTAGCGACGAGCTCAAGCGCGTAAAGCGCTTGGGCTTCTCTGTCCAGCTCTTTAATTAGCACGAGCTCCGCATATCTGACCCCGTCCACTCTCGTGACCACGTCGACGCCGAAGTGGTTGTTGTCAGAGATCCTGTAGTCCTGGACGGCGTTGGAACCCACGTCCGCGTCCTCGGCCGCGTCCAGGGCGACGCGCGTCCCCGCCACCGCGTTCTCCGATAGCTCAATTGCGCACACGGGGCTCGGGAACTCCGGAGAGTTGTCGTTAATGTCCACAACGTCGACCTCCACATGCAACAACTCGAAATGTTCGACAGACACAAAAGCAACATCAAAACTGATGAGGCACCTCGAATTCCGCTTGCACATTTTCTCTCGGTCGATGCGTTCCTCGACCGTGAGCCTCCCGTCGCTCTCTCTGAAGCGGATAAATGAAGCAGTGGACTGAGTCATCATTTTAAATCTGATGCCCGGAGACGTTCTCCAGGCTTTGTCCGAAGACCAGGTTATATTACTAGCCAGAGTTCCTATAACTGTGGGAGGACGCACTTCCTCGTAGATTGTATACCTCAGCGTCCTTTCCTCTGACAAAACTGGACCAACGATGCACGCACATAATAATGTAATTCCAAATGTCCACCGAATCCGTATGAATGAAATCCTTTGCTCCATTTTCGGTGCTGAGGCTTTTCAGTGACCGCCTAACACACCGGCGATGGTTTACCGTACAGTGGGCTCGCGACTGCACGCCAGACTCTCCAAACTGAAGCGCAAGTCACCCGTTCTGCGCGTGGAGTCCGTTACTTTCGCACCCCTCCTGTGCAGCCGCGAGAGCTGCAGCACAGACTGCGAATTATGCGAGTTCACGTTCAAATGCGATGGCGCGTGGCCAGTCCTCGTTTCACATCACCTGGACCCGCATAAAGAACAAATATAGTCGCACTCGCGCCCACGCAAACGTGAGGCGAGACAGTGTCTCTGAGTCGTGTAGAAAACATTTATAGAAGTGTTTACGTAAGTGTGTTAGATCTTTTCTTTAGGACGTGCTGTGTTAGGACATGCAGAGTGATACATGGTAAATAACACATTAGGAGTTTCTAACCAGACAGCAATGACAAGGTCAAGCTCCAGGAAATGCCCTTATATTCAAATGGTCCACTGCTAGGATAAGACTTACAAAGATTAAGGAGTAATTATGATGATAAAAGGGGATTTACAGATGTCTGAACCTTCCAGTCTGAGTCTAAACCTGTTAGTCTGTCACATTCAGTAATTATTACTCTTGCTTTTTAAATGAATGTCATGTTCTACCTCTGGAACATGGACTCCACTGTATCCCACTGTATAGCCAGGAAATGTAGTTTACTGTCAACCAAAAGCAGAATTTCACCTTGTATTCAGTAAATGTAACCGATTCACAGGTCTATCCATAGCATTACTCCATGTAAAAAAGACCCAAAATGTTATGTCACATATATGTCAGTATCTTCTAAGAATCTTCAGGTGTAAGAATTTCCCCAGAAAATTCAAAGCAAAAGATTTATCATAATCACTATTATTATTATTATTATTATTATTATTATTGTTGTTGTTTTTGTTGTTATATATTTTGCTATATTAACTTTAACCATTCCAATGTGCAGCTCATTTGTGTGCCCCTGTGGTAGCCGCATGCTCAACCGACTGGAACATCCATTTCTAACATGACTGATTATATTCCAGGGGCAGTGCTCTGTTTCTCTCAAAGTTCTCAGCAAATCTTTTGTGGCCTCAAATGAATCCAATCCACAGAAGCTTCGAAGGCAAATTAAAAAAAAAATTTCCATGGAACTGTTTCAGGCAAGATAGGCATTTTAAATTTACAGTTGGCTCTCAGACATAATCCCATTTTTAATAGGTTTCTAAATGCATTCACTTTTAGGGGATCTTTGCATTTTCAAGTTTGCTAATCACTTCAGTCCATAATGTGCCCTAAGAAATGCCATGATAGTCTAAACACACACACACACACACACACACACACACACACACTATCTCTCTCTCTCTCTCTCTCTCTCTCTCTCTCTCTCTCTCTCTCTCTCTCAGCAGTGGGCTCCAGAAAAGATTAGAGATCAGAAGCAAATTATACAGCGGCACTGCCCATCTGGCTGCTGGCTGATTACCCCTCTCGTGGGAGATCGTTTTAAGATTCCTTCAGAATTCTGGACAGACTCTCTCCCACCTTTTGTGTGCTGTATTAAGATTCGAAACATTCAGGCAGGATTCTGGTGAATGGAGTGCCAATCTTAAGAGCCCACGCTTGCAATTAGACAGAGAGGAGAGGAGAACTATCTTCTACTGCACTGCCACATATGCTCTTTATACCGCCAAATATCAAAATGTGAGGCTAACAGTGTCGTTAGCCCACCTGAATTATATTTTGTGGTATTTAATATATATTATGTACAATTAAATTAATTTTCAAAGCAAAGAAATACATTTGTTTTTGCCTAATATTAAACGTGTAATTTCACATACACGGTTATATTCGGTTCACTTTGATTGACAAATGCTGACAGTCCAACAGTAGTGCACATTTATTTTAAAATGCTTTTGTGTCCATTACAGCACATCATTCAAGGCTGCTTTACTGTTGAAAGGAAAATGATCTCCAGGGTTACAGCTCAGCCTGACAGCTGCATTTCCTGTTCTGTCAGTGTAGTGTCCCTAGACAGAAGCAGAGGTGCAGGCTAACTGTATTCAGAGATAGACTCATGCTAAATATGTGTTTTTCAAATAGATGCAAGTGATGTAATCAGGTGGCATATTGATGTAACCAGTTGCTGTAGTGATGTAATCACATGCTGTGATGATGTGATCAGGTGAAGACTAACTGTGTATTGGGGTAGGTGAAGACTAACTATATATTTGGGTGCAGGTGAAGGCTAACTGTATATTTGGGTATAAGTGAAGGCTAACTGTGTATTTGGGTGTAAGTGAAGACTAACTGTTTATTTGGGTGTAGGTGAAGGCTAGCTGTATACTTTGGGGTAGGTGAAGGGTAACTGTGTATTTGGGGTAGATGAATGCTAACTGTATTTGGGGTAGGTGAAGCCTAAGTGTATTTGGGGTATATGAAGACTAACTGTATATTTGGGTATAAGAGAATGCTAACAGTGTATTTGGGTGTAGGTGAAGACTAACTGTATATTTGGGTGTAGGTGAAGGCTAACTGTGTACTTGAGCTTGGTGAAGGGTGACTGTGTATTTGGGGTAGATGAATGCTAACTGTATTTGGGGTAGGTGAAGGCTAACTGTATATTTGGTAATAGGTGAAGGCTAAGTGTGTATTTGGGTGTAGGTGAAGGCTACCTGTGTATTTGGGTGTAGGGGAAGACTAACTGTTTATTTGGGTAGATGAAGCCTAGCTGTACTTGGGTTTAGGTGAAGACTAACGGTGTATTTGGGTCAGGTGAAGGCTAACTATGTATTTGGGTGTACATGAACGCTAATTATATTTGGGTTAGGTGAAGGCTAACTGTGTATTGGGGTAGGTGAAGACTAACTGTGTATTTGGGTAGGTGATGGCTAACTGTGTATTTGGATGTAGGTGAAGGCTAACCGTGTATTTGTGGTAGGTGAATACTAACTATGTATTTGGTTGTGGATGAAGACTAACTATTTATTTGGTTGTAGGTGAAGGGTAACTGTATTTGGGGTAGATGAAGACTACCTATGTGTTTGGCGCTGGGTGAAGACTAACTTGTTATTTGGTTGTAGATGAAGGGTAACTGTATTTGGGGTAGGTGAAGACTAACTGTGTATTTAGGTGTAGATGAAGAATAGTTGTATTTGGGGTAGGTGAAGGCTAATTGTGTATTTGGGTGTACACGAATGCTAACTGTATTTGGGGTAGGTGAAGACTACCTATGTGTTTGGCGCTGGGTGAAGACTAACTTGTTATTTGGTTGTAGATGAAGGATAACTGTATTTGGGGTAGGTGAGGACTAACTGTGTATTTAGGTGTAGATGAAGAATAGCTGTATTTGGGGTAGGTGAAGGCTAATTGTGTTTTTGGGTGTACATGAATGCTAACTGTATTTAGGGTAGGTGAAGGCTAACTGTGTATTTGGGGTAGCTGAAGACTAACTGTATATTTCAGTGTAGGTGAAGGCTAACTATGTATTTGGGTGTACATGAATGCTAACTGTATTTGGGGTAGCTGAAGGCTAACTGTATATTTGGTAATAGGTGAAGGCTAAGTGTGTATTTGGGTGTAGGTGAAGGCTACCTGTGTATTTGGGTGTAGGGGAAGACTAACTGTTTATTTGGGTAGATGAAGCCTAGCTGTACTTGGGTTTAGGTGAAGACTAACGGTGTATTTGGGTCAGGTGAAGGCTAACTATGTATTTGGGTGTACATGAACGCTAATTATATTTGGGTTAGGTGAAGGCTAACTGTGTATTGGGGTAGGTGAAGACTAACTGTGTATTTGGGTAGGTGATGGCTAACTGTGTATTTGGATGTAGGTGAAGGCTAACTGTGTATTTGTGGTAGGTGAATACTAACTATGTATTTGGTTGTGGATGAAGACTAACTATTTATTTGGTTGTAGGTGAAGGCTAACTGTATTTGGGTGTAGATGAAGAATAACTATTTGGGGTTGGTGAAGGCTAACTGTATTTGGGTGGAGCTGAAGGCTAATTGTATATGTTGGGGTAAGTGAAGAATATCTGTGTATTTGCATATAGGTGAAGGCTAACTGTATTTCGGGTAGGTGAAGGCCAACTGTATATTTGGGTGTAGGTGAAAAATAACTATATTTGGGTTTAGATGAATGCTAAATGTATTTGGTGTAGTTCAAGGCTAACTGTGTATTTGGGGTAGGTGAAGACTAACTGTATATTTCAGTGTAGGTGAAGGATAACTATGTATTTGGGTGTACATGAATGCTAACTGTATTTGGGGTAGCTGAAGGCTAACTGTGTATTTGGGGTAGATGAATACTATGTATTTGGTTGTGGGTGAAGACTAACTTTTTATTTGGTTGTAGGTGAAGGCTAACTCTGTATTTGGGGTAGGTGAATGCTAACTGTATATTTGCGGTAGGTGAAGGCTAACTGTGTATTTGGGTATAAATGAACACTAATTGTATTTTGGGGTAGGTGTGAGCTAACTGTATTTGGGTGTAGGTGAGAACTAACTGTATTTGGCGTAGGTGAAGGCTAACTGTTTGTTTGGAGTAGGTGAATGCTAACTGTGTATTTGGGTGTAAGTGAAGAATAAATGGGTATTTGCAGTTGGTGAAGGCTAACTATTTGGGTTTAGGTGAAGAATAACTGTGTATTTGGGGCAGTTGAAGACTAAATATGTGTTTGGGTGTGGGTGAAGACTAACTTTTTATTTGGTTGTAGGTGAAGGGTAACTATTTGGGGTTGGTGAAGGCTAATTGTGTATGTGGGTGTACACGGTAAGAACTAGCTATATTTGGTTGTAGGTGAAGGTTAACTGTGTATTTGGGGTAGATGAAGACTAACTGTATATTTCATTGTAGGTGAAGGCTTACTATTTATTTGAGTGTACATGAATGCTAACTGTATTTGGGGTAGGTGAAGGCTAACTGTGTATTTGGGGTAGGTGAATACTAAATATGTATTTCGTTGTAGGTGAAGACTAACTTTTTATTTGGTTGTAGGTGAAGGGTAACTGTATTTGGGGTAGATGAAGACTACCTATGTGTTTGGCGCTGGGTGAAGACTAACTTGTTATTTGGTTGTAGATGAAGGGTAACTGTATTTGGGGTAGGTGAAGACTAACTGTGTATTTAGGTGTAGATGAAGAATAGTTGTATTTGGGGTAGGTGAAGGCTAATTGTGTATTTGGGTGTACACGAATGCTAACTGTATTTGGGGTAGGTGAAGACTACCTATGTGTTTGGCGCTGGGTGAAGACTAACTTGTTATTTGGTTGTAGATGAAGGATAACTGTATTTGGGGTAGGTGAGGACTAACTGTGTATTTAGGTGTAGATGAAGAATAGCTGTATTTGGGGTAGGTGAAGGCTAATTGTGTTTTTGGGTGTACATGAATGCTAACTGTATTTAGGGTAGGTGAAGGCTAACTGTGTATTTGGGGTAGCTGAAGACTAACTGTATATTTCAGTGTAGGTGAAGGCTAACTATGTATTTGGGTGTACATGAATGCTAACTGTATTTGGGGTAGCTGAAGGCTAACTGTATATTTGGTAATAGGTGAAGGCTAAGTGTGTATTTGGGTGTAGGTGAAGGCTAACTGTGTATTTGGGTGTAGGGGAAGACTAACTGTTTATTTGGGTAGATGAAGCCTAGCTGTACTTGGGTTTAGGTGAAGACTAACGGTGTATTTGGGTCAGGTGAAGGCTAACTATGTATTTGGGTGTACATGAACGCTAATTATATTTGGGTTAGGTGAAGGCTAACTGTGTATTGGGGTAGGTGAAGACTAACTGTGTATTTGGGTAGGTGATGGCTAACTGTGTATTTGGATGTAGGTGAAGGCTAACTGTGTATTTGTGGTAGGTGAATACTAACTATGTATTTGGTTGTGGATGAAGACTAACTATTTATTTGGTTGTAGGTGAAGGCTAACTGTATTTGGGTGTAGATGAAGAATAACTATTTGGGGTTGGTGAAGGCTAACTGTATTTGGGTGGAGCTGAAGGCTAATTGTATATGTTGGGGTAAGTGAAGACTATCTGTGTATTTGCATATAGGTGAAGGCTAACTGTATTTCGGGTAGGTGAAGGCCAACTGTATATTTGGGTGTAGGTGAAAAATAACTATATTTGGGTTTAGATGAATGCTAAATGTATTTGGTGTAGTTCAAGGCTAACTGTGTATTTGGGGTAGGTGAAGACTAACTGTATATTTCAGTGTAGGTGAAGGATAACTATGTATTTGGGTGTACATGAATGCTAACTGTATTTGGGGTAGCTGAAGGCTAACTGTGTATTTGGGGTAGATGAATACTAACTATGTATTTGGTTGTGGGTGAAGACTAACTTTTTATTTGGTTGTAGGTGAAGGCTAACTCTGTATTTGGGGTAGGTGAATGCTAACTGTATATTTGCGGTAGGTGAAGGCTAACTGTGTATTTGGGTAGGTGAAGGCTAACTATGTATTTGGGTATAAATGAACACTAATTGTATTTTGGGGTAGGTGTGAGCTAACTGTATTTGGGTGTAGGTGAGAACTAACTGTATTTGGCGTAGGTGAAGGCTAACTGTTTGTTTGGAGTAGGTGAATGCTAACTGTGTATTTGGGTGTAAGTGAAGAATAAATGGGTATTTGCAGTTGGTGAAGGCTAACTATTTGGGTTTAGGTGAAGAATAACTGTGTATTTGGGGCAGTTGAAGACTAAATATGTGTTTGGGTGTGGGTGAAGACTAACTTTTTATTTGGTTGTAGGTGAAGGGTAACTATTTGGGGTTGGTGAAGGCTAATTGTGTATGTGGGTGTACATGGTAAGAACTAGCTATATTTGGTTGTAGGTGAAGGTTAACTGTGTATTTGGGGTAGATGAAGACTAACTGTATATTTCATTGTAGGTGAAGGCTTACTATTTATTTGAGTGTACATGAATGCTAACTGTATTTGGGGTAGGTGAAGGCTAACTGTGTATTTGGGGTAGGTGAATACTAAATATGTATTTCGTTGTAGGTGAAGACTAACTTTTTATTTGGTTGTAGGTGAAGGGTAACTGTATTTGGGGTAGATGAAGACTACCTATGTGTTTGGCGCTGGGTGAAGACTAACTTGTTATTTGGTTGTAGATGAAGGGTAACTGTATTTGGGGTAGATGAAGACTAACTGTGTATTTAGGTGTAGATGAAGAATAGTTGTATTTGGGGTAGGTGAAGGCTAATTGTGTATTTGGGTGTACACGAATGCTAACTGTATTTGGGGTAGGTGAAGACTACCTATGTGTTTGGTGCTGGGTGAAGACTAACTTGTTATTTGGTTGTAGATGAAGGGTAACTGTATTTGGGGTAGGTGAAGACTAACTGTGTATTTAGGTGTAGATGAAGAATAGCTGTATTTGGGGTAGATGAAGGCTAATTGTGTTTTTGGGTGTACATGAATGCTAACTGTATTTAGGGTAGATGAAGGCTAACTGTGTATTTGGGGTAGCTGAAGACTAACTGTATATTTCAGTGTAGGTGAAGGCTAACTATGTATTTGGGTGTACATGAATGCTAACTGTATTTGGGGTAGCTGAAGGCTAACTCTGTATTTGGGGTAGATGAATACTAACTATGTATTTGGTTGTGGGTGAAGACTAACTTTTTATTTGGTTGTAGGTGAAGGCTAACTGTATTTGGGGTAGGTGAATGCTAACTGTATATTTGCGGTAGGTGAAGGCTAACTGTGTATTTGGGCAGGTGAAGGCTAACTATGTATTTGGGTATAAATTAACACTAATTGTATTTTGGGGTAGGTGTGAGCTAACTGTATTTGGGTGTAGGTGAGAACTAACTGTATTTGGTGTAGGTGAAGGCTAACTGTTTGTTTGGAGTAGGTGAATGCTAACTGTGTATTTGGGTGTAAGTGAAGAATAAATGGGTATTTGCGGTTGGTGAAGGCTAACTGTTTGGGTTTAGGTGAAGAATAACTGTGTATTTGGGGCAGTTGAAGACTAAATATGTGTTTGGGTGTGGGTGAAGACTAACTTTTTATTTGGTTGTAGGTGAAGGGTAACTATTTGGGGTTGGTGAAGGCTAATTGTGTATTTGGGTGTACACAAATGCTAACTGTATTTAGGGTAGGTGAAGGCTAACTGTGTATTTGGGGTAGGTGACTACTAACTATGTATTTGGTTGTGCGTGAAGACTAACTATTTATTTGGTTGTAGGTGACAGCTAACTGTATTTTGCTGTAGATGAACGCTAACTGTATTTGGTGTAGATGAAGGCTAACTGTTTGTTTGGAGTAGGTGAATGCTAACTGTGTATTTGGGTGTAAGTGAAGAATAAATGGGTATTTGCGGTTGGTGAAGGCTAACTGTTTGGGTTTAGGTGAAGAATAACTGTGTATTTGGGGCAGTTGAAGACTAAATATGTGTTTGGGTGTGGGTGAAGACTAACTTTTTATTTGGTTGTAGGTGAAGGGTAACTATTTGGGGTTGGTGAAGGCTAATTGTGTATTTGGGTGTACACAAATGCTAACTGTATTTAGGGTAGGTGAAGGCTAACTGTGTATTTGGGGTAGGTGACTACTAACTATGTATTTGGTTGTGCGTGAAGACTAACTATTTATTTGGTTGTAGGTGACAGCTAACTGTATTTTGCTGTAGATGAACGCTAACTGTATTTGGTGTAGATGAAGGCTAACTGTTTGTTTGGAGTAGGTGAATGCTAACTGTGTATTTGGGTGTAAGTGAAGAATAAACGGGTATTTGCGGTTGGTGAAGGCTAACTGTTTGGGTTTAGGTGAAGAATAACTGTGTATTTGGGGCAGTTGAAGACTAAATATGTGTTTGGGTGTGGGTGAAGACTAACTTTTTATTTGGTTGTAGGTGAAGGGTAACTATTTGGGGTTGGTGAAGGCTAATTGTGTATGTAGGTGTACACGGTAAGAACTAGCTATATTTGGTTGTAGGTGAAGGTTAACTGTGTATTTGGGGTAGATGAAGACTAACTGTATATTTCATTGTAGGTGAAGGCTTACTATGTATTTGAGTGTACATGAATGCTAACTGTATTTGGGGTAGGTGAAGGCTAACTATGTATTTGGGTGTACATGAATGCTAACTGTATTTGGGGTAGCTGAAGGCTAACTGTGTATTTGGGGTAGATGAATACTAACTATGTATTTGGTTGTGGGTGAAGACTAACTTTTTATTTGGTTGTAGGTGAAGGCTAACTCTGTATTTGGGGTAGGTGAATGCTAACTGCATATTTGCGGTAGGTGAAGGCTAACTGTATTTGGGCAGGTGAAGGCTAACTATGTATTTGGGTATAAATGAACACTAATTGTATTTTGGGGTAGGTGTGAGCTAACTGTATTTGGGGTAGGTGAAGACTACCTATGTGTTTGGCACTGGGTGAAGACTAACTTGTTATTTGGTTGTAGATGAAGGGTAACTGTATTTGGGGTAGGTGAAGACTAACTGTGTATTTAGGTGTAGATGAAGAATAGTTGTATTTGGGGTAGGTGAAGGTTAACTGTGTATTTGGAGTAGGTGAATACTAACTATGTATTTGGTTGTGGGTAAAGACTAACTATTTATTTGGTTGTAGGTGAAGGCTAACTATTTATTTGGTTGTAGGTGAAGGCTAACTGTATTTTGCTGTAGATGAACGCTAAATGTATTTGGGGTAGATGAAGGCTAACTGTGTATTTGAGTGTAGGTAAGAACTAGCTATATTTGGTTGTAGGTGAAGGTTAACTGTGTATTTGGGGTAGGTGAAGACTAACTGTATATTTCAGTGTAGGTGAAGGCTAACTATGTATTTGGGTGTACATGAATGCTAACTGTATTTGGGGTAGGTGAAGGCTAACTGTGTATTTGGGGTAGGTGAATACTAAATATGTATTTCGTTGTAGGTGAAGACTAACTTTTTATAATGGTTGTAGGTGAAGGGTAACTGTATTTGGGGTAGGTGAAGACTACCTATGTGTTTGGTGCTGGGTGAAGACTAACTTGTTATTTGGTTGTAGATGAAGGGTAACTGTATTTGGGGTAGGTGAAGCCTAATTGTGTATTTGGGTGTACACGAATGCTAACTGTATTTAAGGTAGGTGAAGGCTAACTGTGTATTTGGGGTAGCTGAAGACTGACTTTGTATTTAGGTGTAGATGAAGAATAACTGTATTTGGGGTTGGTGAAGACTAATTGTGTAATTTGGTTTAGATGAATGCTAACTATTTGGGGTAGGTGAAGGCTAACTGTGTATTTGGGAGTAGCTGAAGACTAATTGTATATGTTGTGGTAAGTGAAGACTAACTGTTTATTTGCATGTAGGTGAAGGCTAACTATTTGGGGTAGGTGAAGGCTAACTGTGTATTTGGGTGTAGTTGAAGAATAACTGTGTATTTGGGGTAGTTGAAGACTAACTATGTGTTTGGGTGTGGGTGAAGACCAACTTTTTATTTGGTTGTAGGTGAAGAATAACTGTATTTGGGGTAGGTGAATACTAACTATGTATTTGGTTGTGGGTAAAGACTAACTATTTATTTCGTTGTAGGTGAAGGCTAACTGTCTATTTGGCTGTAGATGAACGCTAAGTGTATTTGGGGTAGGTGAAGGTTAACTGTGTATTTGGGTGTAGTTGAGAACTAACTATATTTGGTTGTAGGTGAAGGCTAAAAGTGTATTTGGGGTTGGTGAAGACTAACTGTGAATTTGGTGTAGGTGAAGGCTAACTGTATTTGGGTGTAGGTGAAGAATAACTCTATTTGGGGCAGTTGAAGACTATTTGTTTGGCTGTGGGTGAAGACTAACTTTTTATTTGGTTGTAGGTGAAGGGTAACTGTATTTGGGGTAGGTGAAGACTAACTGTGTATTTAGCTGTAGATGAAGAATAACTATTTGCGGTTGGTGAAGGCTAATTGTGTAATTTGGTTTAGATGAATGCTTACTATTTTGGGTAGGTGAAGGCTAACTGTGTATTTGGGTGTAGCTGAAGGCTAATTGTATATGTTGGGGCAAGTGAAGACTAACTGTGTATTTGCGTGTAGGTGAAGGCTAACTGTATTTGGCGTAGGTGAAGGCTACTTTGGTTAGTATGATCTTTACAGTGTTTAAAGTGATAATGTAAACTTGTTAAGGCACATCACATCACAACAAATCACATCACTTCCCATGTCATAAATACATCACTCACATCAATCACATCACTTCACATGTCACCAGTCACATCACAACAATCACATTAGTCTGCAAGTAAATCTTTTTTCTTTAAGCAAAAGCCTTTAAAATAAATTTTAAAATTTTACAAAAAATGACAAAAAGGCTCAATTTCCTGACAAAATAAAGAACAATCCTGCGTTATATGCTTATTAAATCATTTGGCCCCAACATGCACCTCCAAGACATCCATTCACATCCAGGCTTATTTTCCATCATTTAGATTCCATTTGAGCCCATCTACTACAGAAGAACATTTCACACACACACACACACACACACACACACACACACACACACACACACACACACACACACACACACCCCAAAAAACAAAAAAAAACCCCACCTTTTAATTTGGGGTATGTAATGTGTATTTTGATGCTTGAGATTAATTTTCAGTTATGCTCTGCGTTTCCTGATTCACCAGGGTCTTGGCTAATAGATGTAACACTTTTGACCATATACATGAAATTACTAAATAACTAAGTGTCCAGAAACCTCTCCAAATTCACACAAAGTCATCAGTCACTATATTTCAAGTGTGCAAGATTATTTTTGCCAAAGCATTGCAACTATGTTCAACAACTTACTAAAAGACAATATTAGCTTCATATCTTCATTGTTAAAGGCTAAACAATATTAGCTTCATTGCTCTTTGCTTCATTGGTATTAGGCTAATAGGTTATGCTGGGGAAAATACTGTAATACTGTAAAGAAAAAATATGCTCTCTCATTTATACTTACAGTTTGTAACAGGATTACGAATTTTTCCAGCAGTGAATGAAAACATCCAGTGATTCATGATACATAGCTTGTCCATGCTAGAAGCCACTGAACCATCTCTCAGCTTCCAGCTCATAACTGTACCCAAACAAATCCACATAAACTTCAGCTAAAATAAGCCTCTTCCTTTCCATGGTGTCCAATAGTATTGGTGAACAAATTATTCACTAAAAACAATATCACGACTACATAATTTCACCAAACAGCATCACATGCATGTGTTACACTTTATCTGTCTTAGAACGCAAAGTAGTGTTTTGCTGTGTGCATGGCTGTAGCTGACTAAGTGACAAATCAAATAAGGCAAGTGAGGCATCTACGTTTTCACCTAAGAGTCTTCTATTTGTTGAAATAGCTGCCAATGATGCTGCTTGCACCTGGAAAACACCTGTGAAGTAATTTGTTGGTAATTGAATTTTCTATGAGAAGTTATCTTATACCATTAGCAAATTTTTAAAGGCCATTTAAAAGGACAGGCACGATTGTTGCGGAAATTTACCAGAAATACAGTGTATTCAGTGTGGGATGTCTAGTGAATGGTTGTACTTAGACAGCTGAAAATCAGTAAGCAGGTACTTATCCTAAGAAATTTCATATAGATAGATGTACTGTATTTTAAGAATATTTGATGCTATAAAGTGATTTATTTGAGAATGCCAGATCAGGTTAACCTTAGTCTCTAGTGCTTAGTTCAGTGCTTTGTAGTGCACTATTACAATGCACTATTACTGTTATTAGAACAGCACTATTGTGGTTGGTTCCACCCATTATTCCATTCTCATGGTGACCTTGATCAGTTAAATTCATGGCTTTGCTCAGTGGCTTTAGATCAGTTTTTCTTTCTTCCATCTCCGCATCACTTTAGATGCCACTACTGTGTTAAAAGAACAGTTTTTTTGCTGTGATAGGGCATGAGTTTCAGCTCCAAATCAATACATAACAACTTCTGCAGGAAGAGTCTTTCTGCTCTGAGAACGCAGCTATTCTGCTTTAATTTGAATTGGGAACATTTTTGTGGCCACTGAGGTGTGTTTCATTCTGTCCTAGTTAGGGTAACCGAACATTTTACTTTTTGTAGAATCCTTTCAAGGCATCAACCTTTCTGTAAAACTTCCATTTAATCATAACTGTGTAGAACTTTCAAGGAATTAATGGAAAAAGGCCAGATTGAGCTCCTCACAGATTATATTAAAGATGAAAACAGATCACTCCTGTCCTGGTGATATTAAAGATGACAACAGATCACTCCTGTCCTGGTGATATTAAAGATGAAAACAGATCACTCCTGTGCTGGTGATATTAAAGATGAAAACAGATCACTCCTGTCCTGCTGATATTAAAGATGAAAACAGATCACTCCTGTCCTGGTGATATTAAAGATGACAACAGATCACTCCTGTCCTGGTGATATTAAAGATGAAAACAGATCACTCCTGTGCTGGTGATATTAAAGATGAAAACAGATCACTCCTGTCCTGGTGATATTAAAGATGACAACAGATCACTCCTGTCCTGGTGATATTAAAGATGAAAACAGATCACTCCTGTGCTGGTGATATTAAAGATGAAAACAGATCACTCCTGTCCTGGTGATATTAAAGATGAAAACAGATCACTCCTGACATGCAAGATGGCACTGGTGAGGTCGGCTGCTGTCATGACTGCTCCGTCCACACCTGGCACTTTTTTCGCTCTTTTCGCTCTTCCTGCTACCCCTGATTTCTCCGCAGCCCTTCTCTCTACACCACGACGCATATCTCGTACAGCAGAGACAACCCTTATTTCTCTTAATCTACATAGCACTCACCTCAAGCCGTCTCTAACCCCAGACCCAAGATGGCCGATGGAGATCCTGAGGGAAAACAAAGGACGCGACGCGAGGAAAAGGCCTCGAGGGAAGCGAGCCGGCGTCAGGAACAGGCTGAGGGCTCGGGCACACCGAGCTCCCTTACCCAGCATCCTGCTAGCCAATGCCCAGTCTCTGGACAACAAGCTCAATGACCTCCGGGCCAGGATAAAGTTCCAGAGGGACATTCAGGACTGCACTCTCCTCTGCTTCAACGAGTCGTGGCTGAACCTAGCGGTACCAAACCACACCATCCAGCCAGCCGAGTTCTTCTCGGTTCACCGTATGGACAGGACGGCAGATTCGGGGAAGTCGAGAGGCGGTGGATTGTGTGTGATGGTAAACAACAGCTGGTGCAACAATGCCAATGTTGTTACTCTTGCCCGCTCCTGCTCACCCAACCTGGAGCTGCTCACCCTCAAGCTTCGTCCTTTCTACCTTCCCCGGGAGTTCACTTCGGTCATCATCAACACCGTGTACATCCCACCTCAGGCCAACATGGACACTGCACTGTGTGAACGTCATGAGGCACTCACACAGGCACAGCACCAGGACGCTGCACTTATCGTGGTTGGGAATTTCAACAGCGCTAACCTCAAGTGTGCAGTGCCCAACCTTTACCAGCACGTAACCTTCCCCACCAGGGGAAATAGGACACTCGACCACTGCTACACCCCATACAAGGACAGCTACAAGGCACTAGCTCATCCACCGTTTGGTAAGTCGGACCACGCCGCCATCTTCCTCCTACCAAAATATAAACAAAGGCTGAAACGGGAAGCTCCGGTTCAGAGGGAGGTGGCGCGCTAGACAGACCAATTGGTGGCCGCTCTGCAGGACGCTCTGGATGACGCAGACTGGGACATGTTCCGGCGCAGCACTGATGATGTCAGCAAGTTTATGGAAGGAGTAGTAGGGTTTATTGGGAAACTGGTGGACGACACGATTCCAAGAATCACCATCAAGAAGTTTCCCAACCAGAAGCCCTGGGTGGACAAAACCATCCGCGAGGCTCTGAACTCTCGCACTGCTGCCTACAACGCAGGGATCATCAGCAGGAACATGGACGAGTACAAGTCTGCAGCATACGGAGTGCGCAGGGCAGTGAGGGAGGTGAAGCGGTGCTATGGGAGGAAACTAGAGACACAGTTCCAGCAGAGTGGCTCTAGATCCCTGTGGCAGGGAATATGGACCATCACGGACTACAGGAGCCCACCCTCCAGACCGATCAGTGCGGATGAGTCTCTGGCGAACGAGCTGAATACATTCTTCGCTCGCTTCGAGGCTACATCTAGCAGCACTAATGCTAGCCGCGCTAATGCTAACAGCGCTTATGCTAACAACGTTAATGGTGCTATCGGCGAAAGGAGCTGATCGTGGATTGCAGCAAGAAGCAGGAGCGGCACTACCAACCTGTGAGGATCAGTGGAACCACGGTGGAAAGGTACCTTGGTGTTCACATCTCGCAGGACCTGTCCTGGTCCCGCCATACCAACTCCCTGGCAAAGAAGGCTCGTCAGCATCTTTATCACCTCAGACGCCTAAGAGACTTCAGACTGCCCTCCAAGGTACTACGGAACTTCTACACCTGCACTATCGAGAGCATCCTCACGGGGAACATCACAGTCTGGTTTGGGAATAGCACCAAGCAGGACAGACAAGCACTCTAAAGGGTGGTGCGTTCAGCAGAGCGCATCACTCACACGGAACTTCCTGACCTGCAGACCATCTACTACAAGCGGTGCCAGACCAGGGCCAGGAGGATTGTGAAGGACCCCACCCATTCCAACAATAAGCTCTTCTCTCTGTTGAGGTCAGGGAAGCGCTTTCACTCCCTGAAGACCAAGACAGAGAGACTGAAGAGGAGCTTCTTCCCACAGGCCATTCGAGCCCTGAATCAGGGAAACTGATAAACTGTGGGGACCACCACCACCATGTAACATAACTGTATATATATTCAATTACCACCATGTAACATAAAAACTGTAAATATGTCATTTTACAAAATGGATCTGTACATTCTGTACATTGTGTACATACATATATACACAACCATATACATTGTACATTGTGTATATAAACATAATATACATATATTGTACATACATGGTTAATATATTTTTGTACATATATAGATATATATTTCTCTATGCACCCCTGTTTTCTTTTTCCTCAGTTTGGAAAGAGCACTCTCAACCATTTCACTGCGAGTTATACTGTGTATGACTATGTATGTGACAAATAAACCAAACTTGAAACTTGAGATCACTCCTGTGCTGATGATATTAAAGATGAAAACAGATCACTCCTGTCCTGATGATATTAAAGATGAAAACAGATCACTCCTGTCCTGGTGATATTAAAGATGAAAACAGATCATTCCTGTCCTGGTGATATTAAAGATGAAAACAGATCACTCCTGTCCTGGTGATATTAAAGATGAAAACAGATCACTCCTGTCTTGATGATATTAAAGATGAAAACAGATCACTCCTGTCTTGAGTACAGTTAGAAAGAGAACCTCTGGTTGGGGGGGTTTCAGCTAGTGCATCCGAACAATATTTTATTGATTCTGTCCTTGTGGGTGAAGACTATGAAGTTACTGAATATTGTAGAGCAGACTCACCTTGCTCTTCTCCTCCAGAGGGGCAGAGCGCTTACTGATCTCCTGGCTGAGTCAGTGCACTTTTCAGATTAGTGCCTGGTGTCCAAACTTCAGAGTCTTTGGAAATCATATAAAAGGCCAATTAAAAAATCTTTAAGAATTTATCTTTAATTAAAATGTTTGTGAAGCACCAGGTTAAAGTGTTGATTAAATATGTTTTAAGAGATGATGTCATGTTAAAGCTCTGATGTTGTTTTAAGGGAATCATTGACACACATTGTGTTAAAAGCCAGTATTTCATTAACTGGGCGATCTGTGTTATGGGCCTAACGCTGTTAACACACCGCTACTGTGTTAATGGCCAAAACTGTTTAATGAGATAACAATAATAATAATAATAATAATAATAATAATAATAATAATAATGTTAAGGGTTGCTATTGAGTTAAGACTTAGTGTTAAAGAGATTATTGTGTTTTTGGGCGGGGTGGGGGGCTTTACTGTTATGTTGCTGCTTAGTGATTTTGAAGGACAACTATATATAGAGACAATTCAGTCTCTAAGGATTCCACTACAGTTCAATCATGCTTTCTACCTATGATTACAGAAGAATAATCAATTCTAGGAAGAAAGCAGGGTTACTGAGGCTCTTACTGGCTTCTCAACCAGAATTAATTTGTCTGCACGTGGTTGGTAATCGACAGGAAAAGAACTGTTAATAGAAGATGACGCCATCACTTCTCGCATGGAGAGGCACATTCGCCAGCACGAGACTAAACAGACACGACACTTTCAGTCCAGTGACAAGATGCTGCTTGAAATTTCGTGTTATCCCAGCAGCATCAAGGGTAAGTGAAAGACATTTCAAAAGGGAGCAGCAGGCAGTGCTGTTTGGTGATGGTCCAGTGGCTGAATGAAGAAATGTAGCAGAGAGTTAAGGAAAAAGCAATTAATAGAGAACAGACACATGAGCTGAGCAAGAAAAATACACACGTCTGCGTGCCGCGTTCTGTCTCTCCCCACTTCTCTCTCTCTCCCCACTCCCCTCTCTCTCTTTCTCTCTCTGTTTCTCTCTTTCTATATATTTCTCACCCTCTATCTTTCTACCACCCTTTACTCTTTATTGCCATTTGGCCAAGATGAATGGGCTTTCTGGATTTAAGAAAGTGCATGGTTGAAATACAAAGAGTGGCTCATCTATCAGGGGCGAATAACAGCATGAAGCCAGAGTGTTGAGGGGCTGCTGGGTGTGTGTGTGTGGGGGGGTGTGTGATTACACCCTACGCTCGCTACATTCAGAGCTGCTCTCACTCCAACATCACTCCTCCTTTCTGGTGCCTTTGAACTGCAGGACACAGATTCATCACTGGAGGCTCTATTTTACACATTTGCCTTCTTAACATGCTCACATATCACACTCTCTCTCACGCGCTCTCTCACTTACACACACACACACACATCAACCAGCCTTGTTTCAGTGAAGATTTCATGATAGCATCCATGGCAGATCTGATCAAAACAAATCTATGAAATGATCAGATCACAAACCCAGTCATAGGCTTATCCAGAAGCTCCAGAAGATCAAGAAGACAAATGTGAACACATGGAGCTCCCTTTCCAAGCACATTTCACCTACTGCTACATAAAGGCGGTGAGGCATCTGCATTCTTATGGATTAAATATGAGAATATGGCAGAAAGGAATCAGCTGACCACCACAGCAGCAGAGCAGGACCCACGAGAACGTCCCTCAGCTCATCCCAGACTTCACAAAGAACATAGCAAATCAAACTCGTAGACAAACAGCACATTTTCTGGCCTAATACTGCTTTCATGCTGCATGAAATGGTCTTTTTCACACTGAATTATGTCCTCTCAGAATATAAATTGGCTTCTCTGCTTCTCTTTTCTCACACAGAGAAAGTGGTAAACAGTGAAATCCAATAAATGTCATCTGAACATTAACCCAGCCTGACATTACCCTTTAAAAGATCAGCTTATTAAACATTAACTGGGTTTTTGGGAGCTGTGTGAATGCGCAGCAGACTCACTCTAAATTGGGGCCATTGTGAGCTGCGAATCTGTCAGCCTAAATCTTCAGCAATATGAATCTTGCTTTATTTCTCACCATGAAGCTCTCAAATACTTGTGAGATGAATTCTGTATTGCAAATAAATATTTGCAGAGAAAAACGTGATATTTTATTATTATATTTTTAAATTAAATTTTATAATAAGGTCTCTATATTTGCACCGCTGATTATTTTACATGCACAAAAAACCTGCAAATGGTCTGTTGCCTTACAAGAAACTTTTGACCATAAAGTTTGTAGAAAAAGTTGTCATATACTGGATGATTCAAGCACCACTGAGCTGCTATTCAGGATTTAATTGACCTGGATGAAGATGGAAGGAAATGGGCACATTCCCATTCAGGGAGGAATAATGGCACATTTGCTGGGTGGCAGGACTGCCAGCAGATTGCTGGCATTTCCCTCCAACATCCTGATTGGTTGGTTCAGAGCCCAATCCAGCCATTAGAAACACAGCTTTAGAAAAGAACTGAATTCTCAATGAGCCAAGTAGGAGATGATGAAAACAAACTCGCACACTCTGACTGTCGAAAGTACACACAAACACACACACACACACACACACACACACACACACACACACACACACAGAAAGACCATCCTACACTATTGCAAAGCACACATGCTCACACAATCGCAGTGAGGAAGTGGAAGTATGGCTAAGTGGATCTGGCAGGCACACTTCCTCGCTCTCCACCCATAAGGGCCTGGCTGCCGTATTCACTGCCACTCCAGAAAGACCTCCCATCTGTCCCAGCATGCCCACATCCGCTGGTCCGCTGGGGGCTGCGGCATCTGCAGCTCAGTCCTGATGATTCTGCACCTCTGGCAGGGTGCTAACAGCTGCACACGCAGCACAACGCATCACCTGCCAGACAGCTACAGCTTCACTGTCAAAGGCCCTCTTGGCCAGAGAGTCTGTTAGCTGACGGTGGTGATTCTCGCACTTTTAACCTGATGGTCCTAAAGTGCAGCTATCTTCTTTGCCTGAAATTGGCCATATCTGCTGTGATTTGGATGTGAGTTTCAATACCTGAATGCAATATTCTACATTTAAATGGGTATTTTCTACCAAAGCATTTCTCTGGGAGTAAGTGCATAGTGCGATCTGTTGTGGAAGGTGTCGGCGCTTCTGGAGCTGTGCAGCAGATAACCCTGTTTTTGACGCTCCATTCACAAGCTCCATGAAACTGCTCCAGACAGCCCTCTCTTGGGATGAGCATGCACACACACAGACACACACACACACGGGCCCATGCCCTGTCGCTGCTGGGCACAGCATACAGCATTGCTACTTCAGAGGAGACTCATGTGGAGCAGGGACATATCGACACAACATGGCGGTCTGGATCACGATACTGGCAGTTTCAGCCTCAGAGTACACAGCTGAGGGGAGGTTGGCCTGAAACTTCTGCAGGGACTGAGTTCACATAATAAAGAACATTAGAATGGACAGAGTCAGGATGTCTGTGTGGTGCACGTTACAGAAGGTACTGCCGATGGCTGAAGGGCTGTCAGCATGACAGCATGACAAAGGAGCTTTGCCCCACAAAGGGAAACTGGCACATCTTCTCCTGGTCTTTCTTACTGAGGTGTTTCTCAATACCAAGAACGGCTAAGAACAAACTTGTGCTCATGGTAAGAACATGAATATCAAAAGCTGGATTTTTTTACACAAAGCACAAACATCATGTTTAAAGTCAAAATCTGAATGATTGTAGTTTTAGATGTTTTATTGTTTTCATTATGACAATTTTACCATGATGCATCCTACAGACATTTTGGAAAGCACAATGCATTCAACCTTCTTAATTGCCTTAGAAAGCTCAGATCTCAGTTTCTGCCACGTAGCTTCCCTGTTCTTCATGGCTTCTTTCAGTTGTTGATGCTCATTCCCGTGTCCTGCTTGATGGTATCCAGCCAACGAATCCTTGGTCTTCCCTGTTTCCTTCTACCACTGACCAGTCCGAGTAGCATCTCCTTTTCCCGCGAATTTGATCTCATCACGTGTCCAAAATTATACTTATATATGTATATAAGTACATAAGTAGCTTATGTATGAAGTGATAATGCTCTGAAGTGTAACTCTTGCAGGAAAACTGATCTCACTTTCTGTTTCCTTCTTCAACAGCAGGAGGTTTGGATAAAGTCGCTGGTCCTGACTTTTGTGTTTTTCTTCACCTAGATTATCTCAGTAAGGAACTGACATTTAACAGATGAGTTGAATAAGGTGTTTTGAAGATCAATATCACATTGTCAGTGCAGTTCAGTAGATAAGGACACATGGAGGACATGGCGAAGCATGTTAGGTGTCACAGGATTGTGCCCACAAACAGATAAAACAGGTTTTTGAAGGGCACCCTAAGGAATTTGCTCTAGTACAGCATCCCAGCAGAAGAACTCTGAACGCCAGACAGAAGAGGAATTCCCTGATCTTGTGTGGGGTTGAATGTGTGCAGGTGCGGGTGGATGCGAACCACCAGTTTGTGGCATAAGAAGGCCCAGGTGAGGGTGGTTGGTGAGAGTGGTATCTACAGCCATTAGCTACAGGGTCACATATATACATAACAACGTTTTACTGCAGCACATAATACAGATAGCAAGCCACCTTCTTGAGTGGAAATTCAACATATTTCAGAATTTCCTCTTAGATGTAAACAATTCTGTTTATTTGGCTGGACTGTAACGCAAGCTTTGAAGGATTTTCTTCCCAGTGGATACTACTTTTTGGCTTAGCCACCATGAATACCAGTAATTTGGTCTTATTGAAGAAAGATGCATTGTGCATGTTTGCGTGTCCAGCTTTATTGTGTATGTTTGTATGTCCAAGGTCACCTGTGATGCACAAAGCATAAAGCGCATAATGGAATATTATGTTGCACTAAAATGTTTTCCGTTCATTGCGAAGCGATAAATACTTTATGGCCTTGCCTTGACTGGCAGTGTGAAGGCCATTTCAAGCACACAAAACCAGTCCGACAGAGGGTGAGAGCCCTTATGCCAGGGCTCATGTGACCACGTATGTGTTATTGTTTGGGTCTGAAAACTACGCTGCTCACTCAAGGGAAACAGATGCAGTAAAAGAATTCTAGTCCACTCACCCTGAAAACAACCTCACCTCTCAGACCCTGAGCTGGCATCCACTCGGGCAGATTGGAAATACAATCATCCTTGAGTGAACAAGTCAAAAAGAGTGCCTGTGAGTGAGATAGAGAAAGAGAGAGAGTGTGTGTGTGTGTGGGTGTGTTTGTGTGTGTGTGTGAGTGTGTGAGAGAGAGAGAGAGAGAGAGAGAGAGAGAGAGAGAGAGAGAGACAGAGAGTGTGTGAGTGAGAGAGAGAGAAAGAGTGTGTGTGTGTGTATGTGTGTGTGAGAGAGAGAGAGAGAGAGAGAGAGAGAGAGAGAAAGCGAGAGAGACTGAGTGTATGAGGGTAATGAGGTGTGGCAGAACATCCTCTCTACTCACACTTCTGTCACAAACACCAGAGCTCACATCCATCAGGAGTTACAAAGAAATCTATCATCATCTCCATATACATCCATATACAAGGATACAGTGAAATGAAATAATGTTCTTCCAGGGCCTGGGTGCAACATACACAACTTGTGTTTACAGGACCTTACAGTATAAGCTAATAGCAAATCAAAATATTTTATTATAACTGGAAATATTGCATACTAAAATGCAATAAATACATGTACTGCAACTAGCTTCATGGCAGAACACAAAAAGTACAATATAGTAAATAAGCAGAAAAGGACAGTATGAGACAGACCTTAATAAGCGTAAATGTATATAGAATCTATAAGTGTAAGTGTATAAGTGTAAGTGTGTAAGAGTAAGTGTATAAGTGTTAAGAGTATACGTGTTAGTGTATAAGTGTACAATTGTAAGTGTATAAGTGTATAATTGTAACCGTATAATTATAAATGTATAAGTGTATAAGTGTTGCTAGCGAAGTGTGATTGCAGCATAGTATCTGCAGTTATGAGGACACTTAAACTAAACTGGAGATGGGCTTGGGGTTAAGGGAATTATACTAGTTTGCACATACAAGGGTAGGGTTAGCATAAACGGGTTAGCGGTTAGCATAAACGGGTTAGCGGTTAGCGGTTAGCATAAACGGGTTAGCGGTTAGCATAAACGGGTTAGCGGTTAGCATAAACGGGTTAGCGGTTAGCGGTTAGCATAAACGGGTTAGCGGTTAGCATAAACGGGTTAGCGGTAGTGGTTAGCATAAACGGGTTAGCGGTTAGCATAAACGGGTTAGCGGTAGTGGTTAGCATGGATAAACGATGCAGCTGGCCTGCCGATGTATGAGATTGATTTCCTTGTTCATTTAAGGCAACCAGTTCAACAACAAGTGTCATTTTGGTGGGTGACTGCTCGTAAGCTTTCTCTCTTTTTTAATTTAGCTTTTTATTAAGCTTTAGAAGCTTTTGCCGTGCCTAGGAGCAGCCTGGAATATTAAACCACTTTACCTCCGAAACACGAGTACAGAACTCCCGACACTGCACTCTTCAATATATTCATAAGTTGGCTGCTTGATATGGGCTGTTCAGATAAGCAGGTGCATAAAACATCCCAGCATTTATAAATGATAGATTGGAGAGAGAGATGAGTGCTCACCACTCTCCTGCCTGCAGCACAGATGAGAGGAATTCACCCTCACACTCCGTGCACTGCACAGGCTGGGCTACCACACGGAGCTGCTGCTCTGGAGGTGCACGGTTCGGTCCGGCAGACTTAAACCCTTTTAGTCTTCTTACGCTGAATGATGGGGGATGCAGGTCAACAATTCATTGACATCCCTAAATCATTTATAAACTTCAAACCGTACAGTACAGGACCTTCCCGAGGACTTTGTTGGAGGAGAGGGGTGAAGTAGGATTCTGTTTTCTGTAGAGGGAGACAGCAGAGCTGAGCTGTTAGGAGCAGAGCGCTTGGTGTGATGGTTCTGACAGCACTACAGGAGACACATCTTCAGTTCATCTGCTTTTCATCATTTGATATGGAAATGAGATATTCCACCTTTCACCTCCTCCTACTCGCTTAAATGCCTCCCAGCAGAGACAGAGAGAAGGGAGGGAGACGTGGGTAAGGGAGGGTTTGGGAAAATGAAGTCAAAGACACAGACAGCGCTGTTGTCAGACTTTACGTCAGTGCTCGCTCACGTATGATATTATTTTTCAGGAATGTAGCAGACAAGGACAAAGAATCCCTCGTCTATCCTCAATTCATCTAGACATCCACGACACATAAGCCTCCTGCTCCCCAAACAGCCGCAGCTCCAGAGAAAATATGGGACAGCCGAGAGAATGAGTATGCTAATTCAAACCTCAGTAGGACAGCGTGATTGAAGATCCTGGAAATAAAAATGGATGGTTACAAAAAAGAGGGAAAAAAAGTGAAAAATCCCCTGTCGTTAAATAGAGCTCTGTCAAATTAAAGCTATACTTTAAAAATCAGTTAATCACAGCTGCCCATGATAGCCACAGGAGTCTAGATGAACGCTGTGTGTGGAGGAAGAAGCTTAGTGTGAAGGGGTTTACAAGAGAATTCTACTAATGTTTAACAATTAATTTGAGACATTTCATGCCCAAAAGGCTCTCCAGTGAATGAGCTAACACAGACAGGAAATAGCTGTGCTGATCTGTCTTTTATGGGGTTTCTGCTCTGATCTCTCAGAGATGACGGTCACTTTCCGCCAAAGCTGTTCTATAATTGCTCATCCTTGCCTTGTCCGGCCAGCAATTCCATTAACCTGTGTGAGTTAGCATAGGGCCCATTTACCTGTTGACCCTGCAAAGCTCAGACAGACACCTGGGTCAGTCACAGTCTCTGGGAACTCAGACAGACTCTTGGGTTAATCACAGTCTTTGTGCACTTTCAGTGTTGACCCAAAAT
The DNA here is from genome assembly GCF_041902795.1 of Electrophorus electricus. Taxonomy (NCBI): domain Eukaryota; kingdom Metazoa; phylum Chordata; class Actinopteri; order Gymnotiformes; family Gymnotidae; genus Electrophorus; species Electrophorus electricus. The sequence continues at coordinate 8,190,197 of NC_137505.1, read as the reverse complement.
TCAGAGCAGCTGTGAAGTGGGGATGTGACTTGACTCTGCGCAATCAGGGTTTGGTTCTGACCCACCATGTGACATTTTTACATTTACATTTATGGCATTTAGCTGGTAATATCGCATTCTGTCACTCTGACATCTGTAGCTCAGGGTTAGGTTAGGTTAGGTTAGGTAAGGATTGTGGTTAGGTTAGAGTTAGGTTA